>NC_071657.1:66784820-66877320 GCF_014839835.1 Dryobates pubescens | reverse complement strand
ATTCTCCTCCTAAACACCTCTAGTGATGGTGACTCCACTACCTCCCCGGGCAGCACATTCCAATGGCCATCTCTCTTGCTGGGAAGAACTTCTTCCTAACATCCAGTCTAAGCCTCCCCTGATGCAGCTTGAGACTGTGTCCTCTTGCTCTGGTGCTGGTTGCCTGAGAGAAGAGACCAACCCCCACCTGGCTACAACCTCCCTTCAGGTAGTTGTAGAGAGCAAGAAGGTCTCCCCTGAGCCTCCTCTTCTCCAGGCTAAGCAACCCCAGCTCCCTCAGTCTCTCCTCAAAGGGCTGTGCTCCAGACCCCTCCCCAGCTTTGTTACCCTTCTCTGGACACCTTCCAGCATCTCAACATCTTTCCTAAACTGTGGGGCCCAGAACTGGACACAGAACTCAAGGTGTGGCCTAACCAGTGCTGAGCACAGGGGCAGAATGACCTCCCTGCTCCTGCTGGCCACACTGTTCCTGATCCAGGCCAGGCTGCCTTTGGCCTTCTTGGCTGCCTGGGCACACTGCTGCCTCATGTTCAGGCTACTATCAACCAGTACCCCCAGGTCCCTCTCCACCTGGCTGCTCTCCAGCCACTGTGACCCCAGCCTGTAGCACTGCATGGGGTTGTTGTGTAGAACCCAGCACTTGGATGTGTTCAATCTCATGCCCTTGGACTCTGCCCATCTGCCCAGCCTGTCAAGGTCCCTCTGCAAAGCTCTCCTTCCCTCAAATAGATCAACTCCTGCCCCCAGCTTGGTGTCACCTGCAAATTTACTGATGATGGACTCAATCCCTTCATCCAGATCGTCAGTAAAAGATATTGAACAGGATGTGGCCCAGCACTGATCCCTGGGGAACACCACTGGTGCCTGTCCACCAGCTGGCTGTGGCACCATTCACCACCACTCTCTGGGCTCAGCCTCCAGCCACTTCCTAACCCAGCTCAGAGTGCTGCTGTCCAAGCCAGGGGCTGACTGCTTGGCCAGGAGTTTGCTGTGGGGAATGGTGTCAAAGGCCTTGCTGAAGGCAATGGCTGCTTTAAGAAACAACCATTCAAATTCTCCTTCTGGCTGTATACTGCAGCTACTATATATACTACAGCTACAACTACTATACTCTGCTGGGACATTATCAACATGAAGTCCAGCAGCATAAAAGACAAAAGAGTCTGTGAGAAAGAGACCTGCTTAAATTGACAGTGAGATCAAAAAGAGGAATGCGTGGCTGCAGATAAGAAGTGCCAAGTTCCTGCAAATCCACACCCAGACCTCCACCTTCTCTCTGTTTGGTTCTGGTACTAAGTGATTTATAAAAACATAGCTCCTTCTTTCTTGGAGCAATCCTGGCCTTGCCTTCTTTGTTCTTTGTACATTTTGAAACTGAGTCTTCACAAGCTGTGAAAAACAAGTGCTAATTGAAATGGAAGCACTTTGAATGCCTTCTGAAGGTAGGGCTTTCTTTGCATGAAATGACATTTTCTGTTGAAAATATTCTTATTTTTTTCCCTTTTTTGTCTATTTTTTTTTTTTAAGTAAAGAGTCAAACAAATCTTCATCAAACAATTACAAACTTGCTTTTTTTTCCTCAGGAAGGACTGGTGTTGTTATCAAGGTCTGGTATTTCCCATTAGCACATGAATGCCACAGCTTGAGTGTGAAATACACATATTGTATCACTTTCAAATTTAGCAGCTCTAAACACACTTGTAGGCTTGGTGCCTTTTTTTTTTTCTAAATTCATTCCTTGAGCTGTGTGTTGTATGTATGTTGCCTCCAGCTTATGCCTTTCTGTATTGTGGCTTTACTGATTATTCCAGAGGACTGGAAGCTGGCCAACGTGGTGCCCATCCACAAGAAGGGCTGGTTGGATAAGCCAGGGAGGCCTGTCAGCCTGACCTCAGTGCCAGGCAAGATCATGGAACAGGTCATCCTGAGTGCAGTCACACAGCACTTAGAGGATGGCCAAGGGATCAGGCCCAGCCAGCATGGATTCAGGAAGGGCAGGTCCTGCCTGACCAACCTGATCTCCTTCTATGATCAGGTGACTGCCTGGTGGATGTGGGGCAGGCTGTGGATGTAGTCTGCCTGGACCTCAGCAAGGCCTTTGACACCGTCCCCCACAGCAAACTCCTGGCCAAGCTGTCAGCCCATGGCTTGGACGGGAGCACATTGGGTTAGGAACTGGCTGGAGGGCTGAGCCCAGAGTGGTGGTGAATGGTGCCACATCCAGCTGGCAGTCAGGCACTAGTGGTGTGCACCAAGGATCAGTGCTGGGCCCCATGCTCTTTGACATCTTTATTGATGATCTGGATGAGGGCAAGAGGACACAGTCTCAGGCTGTGCCAGGGGAGGTTTAGGCTGGAGGTTGGGAGGAAGTTTTACAGAGAGAGAGTGATTGCCCTTTGGACAGAATTTCAGGTGTCTGGTAGCTTGTGAATGGGAGCAAGCAGATTTGTTCAACCTAGGAGGGCCAGTGAAGAAAAACAGATTCTAAGAGAAATGAGTGTTGGGTTGTTTTCTTTTGCAAAACATTATTTTATTTTGTTAGTACAAGTGATGAATAAACTCTCAAACCTTTTTCATGCCTTACGACGTGATTCCCAGAGTAAGTAATTATCTTACATGAAGAATGATTCACGCACTGCTCTGGCAGAAGACTGATGGTGGTGCTGCTGCTGGTGGTGATGGTTCAGCATCTAAGCAACACAGCAGCTAAGCCTCTCACAGCTGCTCACACAACTGCCCCTTCCCTGGTAGGATGGGAAGGAGGAACTGGGAGGCAATTGCTGTGGGTTGAGATAAGGGGAGTTTAATATAAGGTGGAGTGTAATACAAAGAATGAATGAAAAACTGGAATAACAGCAGTAGTAATAAATAAGTAAGTAAGAAAGTAAATAAATGAATATATACAATGAGCAACATAAAATGCTATGCTGTAACCTGATGCAGCTGAAACTTTGCTGCTTCCTCTTTTCTGTGATATCTGCAAGTGTTTCCAGGTCTCCTGAATGCCCCTGCACAGGAATTTCATAGTGTCAAGAGTCTACCAAAGAAAAAATGTTTATCAGCAGAATGCTGATCATGTAGTCCAAACTCCCTGACGAAGTGTAGAGCAGGTTGCACAGCAATGCTTCCAGATGGGTTTGGGAAGTCTCCAGAGAAGGAGATTACACAGCTTCTCTGGGGAATCTGTTTCAGTGCTTTGCCATCCTCACAGTAAAGAAGTGTTGCCTTATGTTCAGATGGAACTTCCTGGGTTCTAATTTGTGCCTGTTGCCCCTTGTCATGTTGCTGGCACCACTGCAGAGTCTGGCACCATCATGTTGACAACCTACTTTTTGGACATTCATATACATTGGTAAGAACCACAGAATCACAGAACATTTTTTGTTGAAAGAGACCTCCAAGATCACCCATTCCAGCCTTTGACCCAGCACTGCAAGATCACTACTAAACCATGTCCCTAAGCACTGGGTCCACACACCATTTAAACACCTCCAGGGATGGTGACTCCATCACTGCCCCGGGCAGACTATTCTAACATTTGACAACTCTTTCAGTGAAAAAATATTTCCTAATATCGAACCTAAACCTCCCCCCACACAGCTTGTATCCATTTCCTCTAGGCCTGTCTAATCCTGTTGCTTGCCACCAGGGAGAAGTCTTCTCCAGGCAAAACAGCTCCAGGTCTCTCAGCCTCTCCTTGTAAGAGAGCTGCTCCTGTTACTTCATCATCTTTATAGCCCTCTGTTGGACTCTGTCCAGTATTTCCCTGTCTCTCTTGAATAGAAGAGCCCAAAACTGGACACAGAACTCCAGATGTGGCTTCAGTAGAGCAGAACAGGAAAAAAGGAGAATTTGCCTTGACCTACTGGTAATACTCTCCAAGTACCTCAGACCACTGGCCTTCTTGGCCACAACAGCACATTGCTGGCTTATAGTTAACTTGCTGCCACCGGGTGACCAGCACCAGAACAAGGGGACACAGTCTCAAGCTGTGCCAGGGGAGGTTTAGGCTGGATGTCAGGAAGAAGTTCTATACAGAGAAAGTGATTGCCCATTGGAATGGGCTGCCCCAGGAGGTGGTGAAGTTGCCATCATTGGAGGTGTTTAGGAGGAGTCTTAATAGGGTGCTTGGTTGCATGGTTAATTGATTAGATGGTGTTGGATGATGGGTTGGACACAATGATCTTGAAGGTCTCCTCCAACCTGGTCTATTCTATTCTATTCTATTCTATTCTATTCTATTCTATTCTATTCTATTCTATTCTATCCTATTCTATTCTATTCTATCCTATCCTATTCTTAGACTCTGCATCACTGACAACAGCCTTCTAAGCTCTGTTTCTGCACAGAGGTCTGTCTTGGTTTCTGCACATGGATGTATTGCACTGCAGGTTTAAATGGCAGGTCAATACTTTCTTGGCAAATCCTAGTGGGCAGGTTCTTAAAACATTTTCAAATCTCAGAGCAACTAAAATCCAATTAAGTAAATGAGAAAAAGAAGGGAAAAGATATTATTTACCACCCTGCCAGAATAAATTAATAATTTGGAGAGGATGTGCATCTGAGCAACAGGATATTTCAAACTAGTCCACCAGTTACCAACTGCCCAGCACAGCGGTAACCAGCATAACTACTGTCTGAGCAAAGTTTTACCTGACCTCCACAATCACTTTAAAAATATTTTCTGGAGCCTGTTCTGTACCATTGTTCAAAATAGAGAGGTTCCCTCAGTTCCTGAAAGCTTGGCAAAGACAAAGCTTCCTGCCTCAGTGTGCCACCAGGCTAAACAATCCTGTCTCTTAAAACTGAGTTGCTGGTGGCCTAGATTCACTGTGCCAGCTACATGAGAGAGATGATTCAGAAAACAGGGTCACCATAGAATCATAGAATTGTCAGGGTTGGAAGGGACCTCAAGGATCATCCAGTTCCAACCCCCCTGCCATGGGCAGGGACACCTCACGCTACAGCAGGTGGCTCACAGCCACATCCAGCCTGGCCTTAAAAACCTCCAGGGATGAGGCTTCCACCACCTCCCTGGGCAACCTGTGCCAGTGTCTCACCGCCCTCATGGGGAAGAACTTCTTATTAATATCCAATACTAATCTACCTGTTTCTATTTTTGTTCCATTCCACCCAGTCCTATCACTCCCTGACACCCTGAAAATTCTCTCCCCAGATTTCTTGTAGCCCCCTTCAGATATGAGAAGGCCGCAATATGGTCTCCTTGGCACCTTCTCTCCAGACTGAACAGCCCCAAATCCCTCAGTCTGTCCTCACAGGAGAGGAGCTCCAGCCCTCTGCTCATCCTTGTGGCCCTTCTCTGGACACCTTCCAGCATCTCCAGATCCTTCCTGTAGTAGGGGCACCAGTCACCTTACATTCAGTGCTGAATCATTCATGATGTTTCAAGAACTGAGGTGATGCTTTAACTGTTCTACATTGTTTGTACAAACCTCTCTCCACTGTGCTGCCCAGGCAGGTGGTGGAGTCACCATCACTGGAGGTGTTTAGGAAGAGACTGGATGGGGTGCTTGGTGCCATGGTTTAGTTGATTAGATGGTGTTGGATGATAGGCTGGACTCGATGATCTCAAAGGTTTTTTCCAACCTGGTTAATTCTATTAGAATTCTTTTGTGCAGGAGGGTCAGGGATAGTCAGGGAAGGAGAAGCTAGTAGCTTTGACCATGGGGGTTCTTGTGCTGCTTGATAATTGTAAATATTGAAAGTCCTGTATATGGACTCAATATTCTCAAAGGTTTCTTCCAACCTGGTTAATTCTATTCTATGCTATGCTATGCTATGCTATGCTATGCTATGCTATGCTATGCTATGCTATGCTACGCTATGCTATGCTATTCTTTGGAAGTGTGATGGACTGGCTGGTGCAACAGGGCTATAACTGACATTGCACAGGTCCAGGACAGCCAGAAGCTTTCACAAGGCATCTCAGTGGGTTAGCCAAAGCAGTGGGGTCAAAGGCAGCCATAGCTTATCTTTAATAATGGAGAATATTGTAATGGAGTTCAGTTACTTGCCCTGGCTTAAATTCAGCAACAAGCGTGAGTATCTGCCCAGGTTGGATTCATTTGCCAATTTCCAGCACATGCAGGACATGCTGGGGGGAGTTTATCTAGGAAAGCTTTTATTTCTTTGCTTATCAACCTTATTTGCTTTTTTCCTGCTTGAAAGTGCATTAGAAATCTAACTGAGTGGTATGACAGCCAAGATGTGAGTGAAATGCAGTCACTGAACAGTGACAGGAAAGAACAGCCTATTAAGTACCCGAGAATTTCCACCTGGAGAAATGTACCATGTGAATATATGATTTGTTTGCAGCCACAAAGGATGCAGAGGGTGTATAGATAAATTTCAGCTTGCAAGAGAGAGGCACAGCCAGCTTCTACTTTGACACATCAGGTTGCCAAATTTAACAAGTTGGCAAAGAAGTGACAACTCCATGGTAAGACACAGACTTGGGGATGTGTAGTTGGAAAGCTGCAACTTGGAAGGGATCTGGGGACACTGGTTGACTGTCAACTGAATATGAGTCAGCTGCATGCCCAGGTGGCCAAGAAAGCCAGGGGCATCCTGGCTTGTATTAGAAACACAGTGGCCAACAGGAACAGGGAGGTGACCACCCCCCTGTACTCAGCTCTGGTGAGGCCATGCTTTGAGCATTGTGTTCAGTTCTGGGCCCCTCACTAAAGGAAGGACATTGAGGAGCTGGAGTGTGTCCAGAGAGGGGCCATGAGGCTGGTGATGGGCCTGGAGCACACAGTCAATGGTGAGCACCTGAGGGAGCTGGGATTGGTCAGTCTGGAGAAGAGGAGGCTAAGGAGAGACCTCTGCACTCTCTGCAACTACCTGAAGGAGGTTGGAGCTAGGCCAGGGCAGCCTCTTCTACTTGGTGTCAAGCGACAGAACTAAAGGATATGGTTACAAGCTGCAACAAGTGAGGTTCAGATGGGACTTTCAGAAATACTTCTTCACTGAAAAGGTTCTCAAATATTGGAATGGTCTGCCCAGGGCAGTGGTGGAATCTCTGCTCCTGGAGGTGACCAAGTGCTGTGTGGACCTGGTGATTATGGCATGAGATCGAACACGTCTAAGTGCTGGGTTCTACACATTGGCCACAACAACCCCATGCAGTGCTACAGGCTGGGGTCACAGTGGCTGGAGAGCAGCCAGGCAGAAAAGGACCTGGGGGTACTGGTTGATAGTAGCCTGAACATGAGCCAGAAGTGTGCCCAGGCAGCCAAGAAGGCCAATGGCATCCTGGCCCATATCAGGAATAGTGTGGCCAGCAGGAGCAGGGAAGTCATTGTGCCCTGTGCTCAGCACTGGTTAGGCCACACCTCGAGTCCTGTGTCCAGTTCTGGGCCCCTCAGTTTAGGAAAGATGTTGAGTTGCTGGAAGGTGTCCAGAGAAGGGCAACACAGCTGGGGAGGGGTCTGGAGCACAGCCCTTTGAGGAGAGGCTGAGGGAGCTGGGGTTGCTTAGCCTGGAGAAGAGGAGGCTCAGGGGAGACCTTCTTGCTCTCTACAACTACCTGAAGGGAGGTTGTAGCCAGGTGGGGGTTGGTGTCTTCTCCCAGGCAACCAGCAGCAGAACAAGAGGACACAGTCTCAAGCTGCACCAGGTGAAGTTTAGTCTGGAGATGAGGATAAAGTTCTTCACAGAGAGTTGTTAACCATTGGAATGTGCTGCCCAGGGATGTGGTGGAGTCACCATCCCTGGAGGTGTTCAAGGAGGGATTGGACGTGACACTTGGTGCCATGGTTTAGTAGTCATGAGGTATTGGATGACAGGTTGGACTTGATGATCTTTGAGGTCTTTTCCAACCTTCTTGATTCTATGATTCTAGATCGGAAGAGGAGTGATTTGCCATAGAAGTGTGCTCCCCAGGGAGGTGGTGGAGTCACCATCACTGGAGGTGTTTAGGAAGAGACTGGATGAGGCACTCAGTGCCATGGTTTAGTTGATTAGATGGTGTTGGGTGATAGCTTGGACTTGATGATTCTATTCTATTCTATTCTATTCTATCCAGAAGTGAAATTGTGAGAAGTACAGCCAACTGATACTTAGTGGTTGAAACATTTTGTTCTCAGAGGATGCTTCCACAATTGGGAAAGGAGTATGCATGTGGACCCAGGAATGGGTTTGGAGTGCTCTTGTATTATCATGAATAATGAATTTAGCCTGGAGAAGAGGAGGCTCAGGGGTGACCTCATTGCCCTCTACAGCTACCTGAAAGGTGGTTGTGGCCAGGAAGGGGCTGGTCTCTTTTCCCAGGCAACCAGCACCAGAACAAGGGGACACAGTCTCAAGCTGTGCCAGGGGAGGTTTAGATTCAAGGTGAGGAGAAAGTTCTTCACTGAGCGAGTCGTTCGTCATTGGAATGTGCTGCCCAGGGAGGTGGTGGAGTCACCATCCCTGGAGGTGTTCAAGAGGAGATTGGATGTGGCACTTGGTGCCATGGTCTAATCATGAGGTCTGTGGAGACTGGTTGGACTCGATGATCCTCGAGGTCTCTTCCAACCTTAGTTATACTGTGATACTGTGATACTGTGATAAGGTGACTAATAAAAACAAATAATAGTAAATAAAGTAGTCTATGAATCCCTACAGAAATAAATTATCTGAAGCATTATGAATATTTTGTATGAAGCTAAGCCTAGAAAGAGTATGCCAAAAAAAGATTTATAAGGTCACAATGCCCTAAAGTTGTTAAATTACAGTAATATCAGTGGTAACTATAGAAATTGATTGTTCAGGAATTTCTATTCCTTATTTAAGAATCATAGCAAAAATAACCCAACATAGATTGTGCATAACAAAAGAAAAAATATTCAAAGCCATGAAACAGGAAATTAATTTAGGATTTTTGCTATCAATTTTCTTTCTCATAAGTTTCAAGGAACCTCTGATAGCTACATAGTTTAAAGACTGTGTATTCTGGAGTTGTTAAAATGGTAAGGAGCATCAGGGTATGTAAGCTAACTGCTGCTGACTGTTCCTAATAATTTCAGTTCTTGAATGAAATGAGTAGTTTTGCCTTGTTTCATCTGCAGAGTTTCTGAGCGTATGAGAGAATTTCCCAAAGGCAAAGACAATTTGACTAATTTAGTCACTGACTGAAGTACATGATGAGTTTACAGCTAGGTTTGCAGACACTGCACACAAACCTTTACCCTTAATTAGATTGTATCAGAAGTAGATAATGGTTTTACATTCTGCTTCTCATCATCTTATTAAGGATAACACTGCATGGACTGCATAAAAAGTGGTTTCATGTCATGCTGTGTGGGGGTCATACAATGACTTGAAGCAGTCTGTGAGTTTGTCATCAGAGGAACACCTTTAGGAAGTTTGTGCTGATTCTTTGATGTGTTCAGGAATGTTCATATGTTTGATAGCTTTTGAAACAGGGCTGAACCTCTCAAGACACTCAGCTGCAAAGCCACACAGAGGTCAGCAATTCTTGCCTTGCAGTTGTCCCAGTGAGAATGAAGAGAGCAGAGAGCTATTGTCAGCAATTGCAATTGTACCCTGTCGTGAAGGGTCAAACCCCAAAACATGCCCTAGCCCAGACAATGGCTTAAGCACCTGTGAATGTGAAAACCTGGACACTTCCTGGGGTCCAGATGAACATGTACCACATGTAATTAACTTGCTAACAAGCTGTGAACTGTGTGTGTGCCCCTGGCCATGTGTGGATGTGCCCCATCCTAGAGGTCCAGTTATCAGGGTTCTGTGTTACCAAAGGGCTATAATTGTCTTGGGACAGTATTTAAACCAACTGAGAAGCCAGGCAACATGCCTTGTTCTCACCCAGGAGGCAACTAGAGCCAGATGCTGCCCAAGTAGCAATAATAGTCACCGACTACACTCAGGCCTTACACCTGGACCAAGGCAGAAAGGGGAAAAGCTCCAAGGGATTTGAATCCCAGAAGAGGCTACAGCCCAATGACTGGGCAGGACAAGATTGATTTACATATACATACATATACATAGAATAAACCAGGTTGGAAGAGACCTTCAAGATCATCGTGTCCAACCCATCAACCAATCCAACACCACCCAAACAACTAACCCATGGCACCAAGCACCCCGTCAAGTCTCCTCCTAAAAACCTCCAGTGATGGTGACTCCACCACCTCCCCAGGCAGCCCATTCCAATGGGCAATCACTCTTTCTGTATAGAACATTTGTTTGTTTCTCAAGCCCTATGAGGAGAGACTGAGGGAGCTGGGGCTGCTTAGCCTGGAGAAAAGGAGACTCAGGGGTGACCTTATTGCTCTCTACAACTACCTTAAGGGAGGTTGTAGAGAGGCAGAGGTTGGTCTCTTCTCCCAGGCAACCAGCACCAGAACAAGAGGACACAATCTCAAGCTGCGCCAGGGGAGGTTTAGGCTGGAGGTTAGGAGGAAGTTCTACACAGAGAGAGTGATTGCCTATTGGAATGGGCTGCCTGAGGAGGTGGTGGAGTCACCATCACTGGAAGTGCTCAGAGGGAGACTTGATGAGGTGCTCGGTGCCATGATTTAGTTGATGAGGTGGTGTTGGATGATAGGTTGGACACGATGATCTTGAAGGTCTCCTCCAACCTGGTCTATTCTATTCTATTCTATTCTATTCTATTCTATTCTATTCTATTCTATTCTATTCTATTCTATTCTATTCTATTCTATTCTATTCTATTCTATTCTATTCTCTCCCAGCTCTCCCTGAACCAAGGACTGCTCAAATTACAGCCACAACACCTGGGATGACACCAGACAGAGGAGCAAGTTGTGAGTCCGTGGCTAAACTGCCACAGAATCCCATTTGTGGGAAACCCACAGATCACAGCACCTGTATTTCCAATTTGAATTGCTGTACTGGAAATTCTTAGATCTGTGCTTAAATCATTTAACTGTCTTCATATGTGAAATGTAATGCCCACAACCAAACAGAACCTGTAAATACATAGAACTTACACATAGAATAAGCCAGGTTGGAAGAGACCTTCAAGATCATCGCGTCCTACCCATCAACCAATCCAACCCACCTAAACAACTAACCCATGGCAAGAAGCACCCCATCAAGTCTTGTCCTAAACACCTCCAGTGATGGTGACTCCACCACCTCCCTGGGCAGCACATTCCAATGGCCAATCTCTCTTTCTGGGAAGAACTTCTTCCTAACATCCAACCTAAACCTCCCCTGGTGCAGCCTGAGACTGTGTCCTCTTGTTCTGTTACTGGCTGCCTGGGAGAAGAGACCAACCTCTGCCTGTCTACAACCTCCCTTCAGGGAACTGTAGACAGCAAATAAGGTCACCCTTGAGTCTTCTCCAGGCTAAGCAACCCCAGCTCCCTCAGCCTCTCCTCACAGGGCTGTGTTCCAAACCCCTCACCAACTTCGTTGCCCTTCTCTGGACTCGATCCAGCAAGTCAACCTCCTTCCTAAACTGAGGGGCCCAGAACTGGACACAGGACTTGAGGTGTGGCCTAACCAGTGCAGTGTACAGGGACAGAATGACCTCCCTGCTCCTGCTGGCCACACTGTTCCTGATGCAGGCCAGGATGCCTTTGGCCTTCCTGGCTGCCTGGGCACACTGAAGGCTCATGTTCAGCTTACCATCGACCAGCACCCCCAGGTCCCTCTCCACCTGGCTGCTCTCCAGCCACTCTGACCCCAGCCTGTAGCACTGCATGGGGTTGCTGTGGCCAATGTGCAGAACCTGGCACTTGGATGTCTTCAATCTCATGCCCTTGGACTCTGCCCATCTGTCCAGCCTGTCGAGGTCCCTCTGCAGAGCCTCTCTACCATCCAGCAGATCAACTCCTGCCCCTAGCTTGGTGTCATCAGCAAATCTACTGATGATGGACTCAATGCCCTCATCCAGATCATATATTCACACATATACTGTGTGAATAAGTTACAGGGGTATTTGAAGATACCAGCACCCTAGATATTTAATTATAAAGCATACTAAAGTGCACATTTTATTGCATACCCACATTTGCATTAGATTTTATGACACAGGTGGTTTTCAGCATTCAAAGACAGTAATTTGTTTTCTTTTTTTAAGTTCCATGAAGAGATTGGAGGTGTAGTTCTACTATTTCAGGTCTCCAAGATGTTGGTATAAATAGTTTGGGGAATGTGGAGTGACTGGGAAGACAGCAGGAAAAAAAGTAACAACTCAACGAGCTCCACTAGCCTCTTCCTCAGAGCAGACTGTCAGTAACAATAAACAAAACACTTGATCATTGCTGCCAGAGCAGTTTTAGTCTCATCCTAAAATGTTGATACAGTGTTAACTCTTGTGATCTCTGTTCTATTGATTTATGAAGAGAGAGGCTGTGATTTTTTTTTTCCAAGAGAATTTTTGTTCAAGTCATGAAGAATTCAGAGCATTTTCTGAGTGTTTAATGCTTCAGAGGTGGGCAAAACATAATTCTTATCTAGAATAACATAGCATAGCATAGCATAGCACAGGATAGCACAGCATAGAATAGAATAGAATAGAATAGAATAGAATAGAATAGAATAGAATAGAATAGAATAGAATAGGATAGAATAGAATAGAATAGAATGAATTAACCAGGTTGGAAAAGACCTTTGAGATCATTGAGTCCAATCAATCATCCAACACCATCTAATCAACTAAACCATGGCACCAAGCACCTCATCAAGTCTCTTCCTAAACACTTCCAGTGATGGTGACTCCACCACCTCCCTGGGCAACACATTCCAATGGCCAATCTCTCTGAGAAGAATTTCTTCCTAACATCCAGCCTAAATCTCCCCTGGCACAGCTTGAGACTGTGATAATACAATTCCTTTCCACTTCCCTCTCCCTCTTCTCTGTCTCTCTATTCCCACCCCCACCCCACCCCACCCCCGACTCTGTCCTTTCTTCTCTTCTGTCCACTTTATTCTGTTAAAAAATAGCCTCACTTTTGATATTTTGGCCTTGTTTGTGCCTCTAATTTCATAACACAGGAATATTCAGACGAACTGAGTATCTTTCCCTCTCTGGGCTGAGACAGTAAGATAGATACAAGCTATTCTTGAAGTTAATCACAGTCATACTTACCTTTATGTTTTTACTCTTTTGTTAAGATAAAATGTGTATTTCTGTCAGTACACTGGCACTCTTTAGATCTTGTATTTTAACTAACCAGATGGCAATACATAGAATACATAGAATACATAGAATAAACCAGGTTGGAAGAGACCTTCAAGATCACCGCGTCCAGCCCATCAACCAATCCAACACCACCCAAACAACTAAACCACGGCACCAAGCACCCCATCAAGTCTTCTCCTGAAAACCTCCAGTGATGGTGACTCCACCACCTCCCCAGGCAGCCCATTCCAATGGGCAATCACTCTTTCTGTATAGACCTTTTTCCTAACATCCAGCCTGAACCTTCCCTGGTGCAGCCTGAGACTGTGTCCTCTTGTTCTGGTACTGGCCACCTGGGAGAAGACACCAACATCCGTCTGTCTACAACCTCCCTTCAGGTAGTTGTAGAGAGCAATAAGGTCACCCCTGAGTCTCCTCTTCTTCAGGCTAAGCAACCCCAGCTCCCTCAGCCTCTCCTCGTAGGGCTTGTGTTCCAAACCCCTCACCAACTTTGTTGCTCTTCTCTGGACTCGTTCCAGCAAGTCAACCTCCTTCCTAAACTGAGGGACCCAGAACTGGACACAGGACTCGAGGTGCGGCCTAACCAGTGCAGTGTACAGGGGCAGAATGACCTCCCTGTTCCTGCTGGCCACACTGTTCCTGATGCAGGCCAGGATGCCAATGTTTCTGAATGCAGGGGGTTGGAACACCTCTGCTACGAGGACAGGCTGAGGTAGCTGGGAGTGTTCAGCCTGGAGAAGAGGAGGCTACAGGGAGACCTAATAGCAACCTTCCAGTACCTGAAGTGAGCCTATAGAAAGGATGGAGAGACACTGTTTACAAGGGTCTGTGGTAACAGGATGAGGGGCACTGGCTTCAAATTAGAGAAGAGCAAATTTAGATTGGATATGAGGAAGAAGTGCTTCACTGTGATGGTGGTGGAACACTGGAATAGGTTGCCGAGGGAGGTAGTTGAGGTCCCTACCCTGGAGATATTCAAGGTGAGGCTCAACAAGACCTGGAGCAACCTGGTCTAGTTGAGGATGTTCCTGCTGATGCAGGGAGGTTGGACTAGATGGCCTTCGGAGGTCCCTTCTCACCATGGGAAGTTTAGGTTGGATGTTAGGAAGAAGTTCTATACAGAGAGAGTGATTGCCCATTGGAATGGGCTGCCTGGGGAGGTGGTGGAGTCACCATCATTGGCGGTGTTGAGGAGGAGACTTGATGGGGTGCTTGGTGCCATGGTTTAGTTGTTTAGGTGGTGTTGGATTGGTTGATGGGTTGGACATGATGATCTTGAAGGTCTCTTCCAACCTTATTATTATTATTATTATTATTATTATTATTATTATTATTATTATTCCATGATTCTGTGATTCTGTGATTGATTCCATGATCAGATCTTACTCTTCTCCTCTCTCATCCTTGCAAGAATTCCTGAGCTATAGTTATTTTGAGAGACTGTGATGCCTATTCTCCACTCCTGTCTTTAAAAGTTTCGTTAGCTTGTGGATCAAATTCAGAAAAAAGTTGGGAGAATATGAGTTTTTGTTTTAAAACCTGAAAGTGCAGCTTCAAAATTTTAGCTCTCTGATGAAGAGGAAGAAGTTGCCATTATTTTTTTTTCTTTTTAATGTTCTTCAAGTTAAGATTTTGGCACAGGACTTCACATTCCTTATATTATTTTATTAAAGCTGGCCTACTTCTGTCAAGAGCTGTGCAAGATTTTCATTCACATTTTGTTCCCCAAATATATTTCTAAACCTCATGCGAAATGAAAGACAATTCTCTAATCGTGTATTGGGGATTTTCTCCTTGGATCTGAAAGCTGGCTGTGCACATGAGTGATAAGTGCTAAGCTATTTTTGGATGATGGAAAGGCTGTTCAGACAAGATTTTCACAGGGCATTGGTCTGACTCGTGTGTGTGATCTTACACACAGAAACCACTTGCATGCCATTTCACAGAATCATAGAATCAATAAGGTTGGAAAAGACCTCAGAGGTCATCAAGTCCAACCTGTCACCCAACACCTCATGACTAACTAAACCATGGCTCCAAGTGCCACATCCAATCCTTTTTTGAGCACCTCCATGGACAGTGACTTCACCACCTCCCTGGACAGCACATTCCAGTGGCCAACAACTCTTTCTGTGAAGAATTTTCTCCTCTCCTCCAACCTAAGCCTCTCCTGGTGCAGCTTGAGACTGTGTCCTCTTGTTCTGGTGCTGGTTGCCTGGGAGAAGAGACCAACCCCTTCCTGGCTACAGCCTCCCTTCAGGTAGTTGTAGAGAGCAATGAGGTCTCCCCTGAGCCTCCTCTTCTCCAGGCTAAACAACCCCAGCTTCCTCAGCCTCTCCTCACAGGGATTGTGTTCCAAACCCCTCCCCAGCCTTGTTGCCCTTCTCTGGACACATTCAAGTGTCTCAATGTCCTTCTCAAATTGAGGGGCCCAGAACTGGACACAATTTCCTGTAATTCTACCATAAATGACTTGGACTATATAAGATTATCACCCTTGTATAAATCATATCTCATTCATAAGTAAATATTAGTACAGAAGCACAGATTATAAATGTCCTCACCACCACTTTGACTGTAAAAGAAATGAGAGAGCAGTGCAGAGGAGTATTCAAAGCAGCACATGAAGTGGAGCAGTGATTTATTAAAAACTATAAGATGTTTATATTGCAGGCAAAAATTAATAGCCCATGTGGCACTATCCTGAGTAAATAAAAGGAACTTAGGGGAGGATAGATAGGAAATTTATTCCTTTGTTTTGGTACAGGTGTATAAATTCTTTGGGCATTTGGGGACATTTCATCAGGAATGTCACTGTGTATAACAGTGCATTATTTTAATGACTGTATTGTTCTAGCTCCACTTATGAAGGCTGGATAGTTTCATTCTTCCCTGAAGTACTAATTTGTGAGATATACAAACCTTAGGCAAGAAGAATCTTGTACTCTAGTAATGCACAGTAAAAGTACATAGAATAGAATAGAATAGAATAGAATAGAATAGAATAGAATAGAATAGAATTAACCAGGTTGAAAGAGACCTTTGAGATCATCAAGTCCAGCCTACCACCCAACATCATCTAATCAACTAAACCATGGCACCAAGTGCCTCATCCAGTCTCTTTTTAAAGAAGCCTTTGTTCAGGGAGTTGTAGACAGCAAGAAGGTCTCCCCTCCTCTACTCCAGGCTAAGCAACCCAAGCTCCCTCAGCCTCTCCTCACAGGGCTGTGCTCCAGACCCCTCCCCAGCTTTGCTGCCCTTCTCTGGGCACCTTCCAGCAAGTCAACATCTTTCCTAAACTGAGGGGCCCAGAACTGAGGGGACACAGTACTCAAGGTGTGGCCTAACCAGTGCAGTGTACAGGGGCAGAATGACCTCCCTGCTCCTGCTGGCCGCACTGTTCCTGATGCAGGTCAGGATGCCATTGGCCCTCTTGGCCAGCTGGGCACACTGCTGCCTCATGTTCAGGCTACTATCAACCAGTACCCCCAGGTCCCTCTCTGCCTGGCTGCTCTCCAGCTGCTCTGACCCCAGCCTGTAGCACTGCATGGGGTTGCTGTGGCCAATGTGTAGACTATACCGGCAAGAAAACTGAAGCTCCTCTAGTTACAAAAGAGAAAATTATGTAGCTTCAGTAAGGTATCTCAAAGTTTCTGAAACTTGCCAGACAAAACCATAAATCTTTTATGCCTTGTTTAAATTCAGCATCCAGCTTTGAGCAGCTGATTGACCCTCTTTGTTGCCTTTTTTTCTTTTTTTTTTTCCTCTTTTTTTTTTTTCCCCTTTTTTGTTTTTAAGCTCTAGTGGTAAAATGTGTTTCCTGATCTTTTAAGGACCATGATGAAACCTACCCTGTCTAGTTCAGCATTTCTCTGAAGTCAATAAGCTGAATTTTAAAATGAATGTACAGAATTCTAAGTGCAGCTCAGACCAGTTTTGTATTTCTTAACATTTTAATGGAAGATGAAGATGCTCTTTACAACACAGATATGTGCATGGTGTGGAAACAAGTTGCTAATGACTCACTAGCAGAGTTGAGAATGAAGCAGAAGCGCCTCTGCTCTAATTGCTAAATCATAGTAGTATCATAGTATCAGTCAGGGTTGGAAGGGACCACAAGGATCATCTAGTTCCACCCCCTCCTGCCATGGGCAGGGACACCCTACACGAGATCAGGCTGGCCAGAGCCTCATCCAGCCTGCTCTTAAACACCTCCAGGGATGGGGCCTCAACCACCTTCCTGGACAACCCATTCCAGGGCTTCACCACTCTCATGGGGAAGAAATTCCTCCTTATGTCCAGCCTGAATCTCCCCACCTCCAGCTTCATTCCATTCCCCCTAGTCCTATCACTACCTGACATCCTGCAGCGGGACCTCAACCGACTGGACAGATGGGCAGAGTCCAACAGGATGGCATTTAACAAGTCCAAGTGCCGGGTGCTGCACTTTGGACACAGCAACCCCATGCAGAGCTACAGGCTGGGGTCAGAGTGGCTGAGAGCTGCCAAACAGAGAGGGACCTGGGGGTGCTGATTGACAGCCGCCTAAACACGAGCCAGCAGTGTGCCCAGGTGGCCAAGAAGGCCAATGGCATCCTGGCCTGTATCAGGAATAGTGTGGCCATCAGGAGCAGGGAGGTCATTGTGCCCCTGGACTCTGCATTGGTTAGGCCATACCTTGAGTACTGTGTCCAGTTCTGGGCCCCTCAGTTTAAGAAGAACATTGAGACACTTGAGAGTGTCCAGAGAAGGGCAACAAGGCTGGGGAGAGGCCTTGAGCACAGCCCTATGAGGAGAGGCTGAGGGAGCTGGGATTGTTTAGCCTGGAGAAGAGAAGGATCAGGGGTGACCTCATTGCCCTCTACAACTACCTGAAAGGTGGTTGTAGACAGGAAGGGGTTGGTCTCTTCTCCCAGGCAACCAGCACCAGAACAAGGGGACACAGTCTCAAGCTGTGCCAGGGGAGGTTTAGACTCGAGATGAGGAGAAAGTTCTTCACTGAGCGAGTCATTCGTCATTGGAATGTGCTGCCCAGGGATGTGGTGGAGTCACCATCCCTGGAGGTGTTCAAGAGGGGATTGGACGTGGCACTTGGTGCCATGGTCTGGTCATGAGGTCTGTCAAGACAGGTTGGACTTGATGATCCTTGGGGTCTCTTCCAACCTTAGTTACACTGTGATACTGTGATGCTGTAAGTCCCTTCCCAGCCTTCTTGTAGCCCCCTTCAAATACTGGAAGTCCACAATCAGGTCACCTCGGAGCCTTCTCTTCTCCAGACTGAACAGCCCCACCTCCTTCAGTCTGTCCTCACAGGAAAGGTGCTCCAGCCCTCTGCTCATCCTCGTGGCCCTTCTCTGGACACCTTCCTGCACCTCCAGATCCCTCTTGTAATAGGGGCTCCAGGACTAGAGGCAGTACTCCAGGTGGGGTCTTACCAGAGCTGAGCAGAGGGGGAGAATCACCTCCTTACAGTAGAAAATGTGGAAAACTCCTTACTGTGGAAAATGTATGGATGAAGAGGGAATTGTAGCAGCATCTCTCTGCATGGCAAACAAAATGCATCGGAGATGTGTGTGGTTTGGGTCAAACTTTATCATTACCTTTCTTTCAGTGTGCTACTTGAGACTCAGGTATGTTCCATGTAGGGGAAAAAAAGGCCAACCTCAGCATCACACTGCCTATTTTTAAAGCACTACCTGTTTTTTCCCAGCATATAATCAAAAGGCCAAGCTGTATAGCACTCAGGAAGGCCACTCCATTTAATTCATTCTTCAGAATAAATCAGGGAGGATTGTCTTTAACAAAAAATGCTTACCATTGGCTTCTCAAAATCCTCAATAGTTTCAGTGGCTCTTGAGTCCAGCTGCAGTACCAACAACATTGATAGTCAGCAACAAACAAAATGTATCAGCCTTTTTTTCTAGTGAGCGTTTTAAGAAGTGTTAAATTCATCTGCATGTTGTTAATCTCTTCCCCAAGCCCTTCTCTGCTTTTCTCTAACGGTTTCTCTTCCATTTCCCTCTGTCCTTTGGTAATGAGATGCAACTCAGGACTTAAAAAAAAAAAGCCAGCTAAAGGTCACTAGATACAAAGTCAATTAAAACAGAACCTTAGCATCCAAATACCACTGTATTAATGATGTTCTAATTAAATATTACAGAGTGGTTTGTAGTGTGTAGGAATGAGAAAGAGATTAGCCATGAACCAGCACCTGCATGGTCTCTGGGGGTGAAAGCTTCCACAGCTCCAAGGAACAGCAAGCATAGCCAACAACCTCACGATGTAAATTGTTATCAACTCTTATCAAAATAGCGCGTTCATTTTGGGGCAGTTCTCTCAACATGCTGTCCTTGGCCAGATATTCAGCTTACAAATACAGGTTGTTGGAAAACCCCTTTTACACCCCAGCTTCCACAAACCCTTCAGCTAGTGGTTTGGTGGTATTGGTGGGGTTTTTCCTTCTTTTTTTTTAAATCAAAATATCAACAAAAATTCCATGAGCCCTTGCTAAATTCAAGGTAGAATTACAGTAAACATGGTTTTCCTCAAGAAGGTATGAAATGTGAAGTAGGAACAAATCACAGAATTACAGAATCACCAAGGTTTGGAAGGGAACTCAAAGATCATCAAGTCCAACCTACCACCACAGATCTCATGACTAAACCATGCCACCAAGTGCCACATCCAATCTCCTTATGAACACCTCCAGGGACGGTGACTCCACCCCTTCCCTGGGCAGCACATTCCAAAGGCTAACAACTCTCTCTGGGAAGAACTTTCTCCTCACCTCAAGCCTAAACCTCCCCTGGCACAGCTTGAGACTGTGTCCTCTTGTTCTGGTGTTGGTTGCCTGGGAGAAGAGACCAACCCCCACCTGGCTACAAACTCCCTTCAGGGAGTTGGAGACAGCAATAAGGTCTCCCCTGAGCCTCCTCTTCTCCAGGCTAAACAATCCCAAGTCCCTCAGCCTCTCCTCACAGGGCTGTGCTCAAGGCCTCTCCCCAGCGTTGTTGCCCTTCTCTGGACGTGTTCAAGAGCCTCAATGTCCTTCTTAAACTGAGTGTCCCAGAACTGGACACAGGACTCAAGGTGTGGCCTAACCAGTGCTGAGTACTGTTGGAAAACACAAGATACACAGGGAAAGCATGTAACCTTCTATGGTTCCCATGCATGAGAATTCTGGTGCTAAACTACAGCCAGTATTAAGTAAGTGACAGTTATAGTAAGCTTGGGAAAGTCAACATAGCTTTGTTTGTTTGTTTGGTTGGTTTGTTTTGTTTTCATCATAGTCATGTAGTAGAAAGAATGAAGACTTTGGTTGGAACTCTGTTTTCTAACAGTGATGGAAATACATTTGTATTCAGTAAGGGATTTCCTCTAACAGAGGAAATGTTCAAATGTTCAATGTGTTGCAGTGTGATGTGTTATGCCTTCTGCCTGTCCTGCAGGCATAGACAGTGTAGAAAGAGCTTTCTGGGTTATGATGAAACACAGGCTATGATTGATTCATTTCCTTTTCAACTGCATTGCTCTTGATTGTGTTCACTTCACCAAGATAATAGCTATCCTTGAGGTATTTGATGTTGGGCAACACCAAAATGAGACTGAATTCTGCTGAAACAGCACTCTGTTCTGTCATCCCACAGGTGGAAGTTTCTCTGGCACTTCATTGTTCAATGCTCAGTCTAAGGTTTATGTGTGTACATAAACAATTTCCTTTTGTTAGATATAAATTCAGTCTACGTATTCTGCAAGCAGAGATTTTTGGTAGCAGAGATTCAATATCAAAAGCACATGCAAGGTCTAATCAAAAGATACCTTTTTTCCTTCCTCATCTAGATAACCTCAACTTCTCTGCTTCATCTAACAACTTAGATTCAGTATCTCTGTTTCTTTTCTCACCAACTGCCCTTATTTTTGTTATGTCTATTATGATTATTATTATTATGCTATTTATTAGGATTTTTTTTAAAGTGTGATGCTGTAGGTTGGAATAGAATAGAATAGAATAGAGTGGCGTAGCATAGAATAGCATAGAATAAACCAGGTTGGAAAAGACCTCCGAGATCATCGAGTCCAACCTATCACCTAACACCATCTAATCAACTAAACCATGGCACCAACTGCCTCATCCAGTCTCTTCCTAAACACCTCCAATGATGGTGACTCCACCACCTCCCTGGGCAGCACATTCCAATGGCCAATCTCTCTTTCTGGGAAGAGCTTCTTCCTAACATCCAGCCTAAACTTCCCCTGGCACAGCTTGATACTGTGTCCTCTTGTTCCTGGTGCTGGTTGCCTGGGAGAAGAGACCAACCCCCACATGGCTACAACCTCCCTTCAGGGAGTTGTAGCAAGCAAGAAGGTCTCCCCTGAGCCTCCTCTTCTCCAGGCTAAGCAACCCCAGCTCCCTCAGCCTCTCCTCATAGGGCTGTGCTCCAAAACCACATAGATGACACTTATCTGCACAGGACAACCAGTCATGTGGCTGCACAAGTGTAGACATATCATTCATGCAAGCAGGAAGCCCTTTGCTCCAAACCCAGCTCAGTTGGTGTGTGGAATCCCTGAGTGAGGACTTCAATGTTTTTGGGCAGATGTGGGCATTTGCACACTCATTTCAATTACTCTGCCAAAGCCTTTCAAATTCCTGTGAAGCTGTGGGATAGCAGTGATCCTCACACAAATTAAAACAAGATATTAAAACAAACAAAAAAACCCTGTGAGAAATGCTACGTATTCTTTGTTTAGAGGGTGAAGGTAAGGGTTTGCTTCATATCTCAGCACTCACTTACTGTCTTTCATTGACACAAAACCAGTATTGCTTAGGAGTTTAACCAGTCCTTTTATTGTAGGTTAGTCTAGACAATCTCTTGAGAGATATCAAGGATGAAGTTGGTGGGCATTAAGCTTGTAGAAATAAAATGATCTATTTTCCAAGCAATGCCATGGAAGTAAATCAAGCAGGAGCATTTGCAATTTGTAAGATTTAGGAGCTAGGCCGGGGCAGGCATGGATTTAATTTAATTCTTTCACTCTAACTCTTAGATCAAAACACATGCTTCACTTGGTCCAAGATTAAAGATCTCACCTTCTGAGTAAGATTTAGAGTTTGCCAGTGGTGAGAGGGAGATCAACAATGGAAGTTGTGGGAGGATGGATGGATGGATGGGTGGATGGAAACATGCCCATGTTTTTATTTTCAGACACTTGCCTGGCAGAATGAGTGACCTACATTTTCAGGTGTGGTTTGGCAGGTCAGGCTGACTAAAATACAGCAGCATAGTCTGCTTTCTTTATCTGTTTCCTTCATTGACTCTGCCACGCACTTGATGTGCAGCTTGTGGAGCTGGTGTGCCTGAGGCAAGGCTACTGACCTGTTCAGCAAGCAGCCTGAAAGGCTCATCATCTCAGAGGCAGATCACAGGTGTTACTTGTGTGCTTACCTGACATCCACTCATTCTGGAATGCTGAATTTCATCATTCTGTGAACTAGAAGCAGAGATTCTGTTTCTGCAGACATTCATTTGACTGACTGTTGTAGGCATAATCCTTTCCTACCCAGGCAATGCCTACTGCACTCCTGGCACCGACAGAAACTAGGGCCCATTGAATGGTGTAATGGGATGATGTGAACACTGATTTAGTATGTCAGGTTCTCCCTTCTGCCCAGTAGACTTCTCTTCCTATAACTGTTCTGGTGGGTTGCTAGGACAGCTTCATTAAACATTCACCTTTGAGAGTCTATATCACAATCACACAGTCACTTCCTCACCCCTCCCAGGCCTTACATGAGATTTTTTGAGACCATTTGACAGTTTTAATGACATACAGCAATATGTATAGCTGTAACTATAGCACCACACACACATTTAAAAATGCTTACATAAACAAATATTTGTACATACATCAATCTATATGTTATTGTGTGTGTACAGACACACACATGTGTAAAACTAGCCAGAGGACTCCCATTTATGAATATACATACACATACATTTATGGGCTGCTGGCTTTTCTTGGTGCATTTTAATCAGTATTAAGCTTCACAGATAGGAATCATAGAATCAATAAGGTTGGAAAAGACCTCAGAGATCATAAAGTCCAACCTATCACCCAACACCTCATGACTAAACCATGGCTTCAAGTGCCACGTCCAATCCCCTCTTGAATACCTCCAGTGATGGTGACTCCACCACCTCCCTGGGCAGCACATTCCAATGGCCAATCTCTCTTTCTTGAAGAACTTTCTCCTCACCTCTAGCCTAAACCTCCTCTGGTGCAGCTTGAGACTGTGTCCTCTTGTTCTGGTGCTGGTTGCCTGGGAGAAGAAACCAACTCCTACCTGGCTACAACCTCCCTTCAGGGAGTTGTAGACAGCAAGAAGGTCTTCCCTGAGCCTCCTCTTCTCAGGCTAAACAACCCCAGCCTCTCCCTCAGTCTCTCCTCACAGGGCTGTGCTCCAGACCCTTCCCCAGCTTTGTTGCCCTTCTCTGGACACCTTCCAGCATCTCAACATTTTTCCTAAACTGAGGGCAGAACTGGACACAGGACTCAAGGTGTGGCCTAACCAGTGCTGAGTACAAGGGCAGAATGACTTCCCTGCTCCTGATGGCCACATTGTTCCTGATGCAGACCAGGATGCCCTTGGCCTTCTTGGCCACCTGGGCACACTACTGGCTCATTTTCAGCCTACTCTCAACTGGTACCCCCAGGTCCCTCTCTGCCTGGCTGCTCTCCAGCCATTCTGTCCCCAGCCTGTAGCTCTGCATGTGGTTGTTGTGGCCAAAGTGCAGCACCTGGCACTTGGACTTTTTGACTGTCATCATGTTATACTCTGCCCATCTGTCCAGCCTGTCAAGGTCCCTCTGCAGAGCTCTCCTACCCTCCAACAGATTCACACCTGCCCCCAACTTGGTGTCATCTGCAAACTTACTAATGGTGGGCTCAGTCCCCTTGGTGTGAAGACACCACGAGGATTGTAGATGGGTGGGAGTAAAACTGGGATGGTCTTATTTTGGAGAGGCAAGGGGCCTTTGTCTGCTCTCCTTCTGCACATTTTTATACTTTTCAGTTAGCAGCTTGTTACACCAAAGACTTGAGTAAAAAGCTTTGTTGCAATAGTTGCTGCTATTTGATAAAAAGCAATCTTTTTAGAACGGTTTCCCACGTTTTTATCCTGAAGAATTTCTAAAGTGTATTTTTGCACAGAAAAGGAAAACAAAGCCAACAACAAAACCCAAGCACACAAGGTGTACTAACAGCAAAGTAAATTTTTGATGAAATAGAGCAGGGGTCTGTTCACCTCTTACCTGAAAGGAGAAATTTGACTGCATATTTTTATATATAATGCAGGAATTTCTTCTGCCTTATAGCTCATGGAAACTGAAGCAGAAATACATCCAGTTTAACTTGCCTGTGTGAGTGAACTCATTTCTCCGAAATTTCAGGCAAGTTCACAGAGGCTAAGAAAGACCTTATTAACTCTTCCTCTTTATGGCTTTGTTCCTTTATTTACCCAGATGAGTTGCTTTGGGTCACCACTCACTGCATGAAACTAAAACTGACCCAAATCATGCCTGAATGCCCTTTCCCAGCCCATTATATTTTTGGGGGGAGTTGAAAGACTTCTCTGAATAGTTAGGGATAATCTTGTTATCATTAACTCTCCCCTGACAGAGATAATTCTGGAGTGTTTCACCTGCAAGCTAAGGTAAAACAAAGACTTGTGAAAGAAATACAACCAATTGCTGCTTCTAAATACTGGAGCTGAGTTCAGATAATACGTGGGGGAGATACACAAGTTCTTAAATAAATAAACAGATAAAACTGCCTATGGTTGAAATCTCACTGTAAAACATTTCTTGCTACAATTTCATTATCTTAAAACCACTGACAAAAGATCTGCTGTGGAACATGCTGGGATAAATTAGTTCAGTAACTGTTTCTGTTTCATTAGGATGATTTAAGCCTTCGACAAATGCCATGGCATTAACATTTTCTGCAGAGCCATGCAGAGCCAGAATCAAAAGCCTCTCTAAAAGTCAGCACTTTTTGCCTGTCTTTATGAGACCACTGGTCACTCTGCAATATCAAGTGCCAATGTTGCTGTGAGAATTATGTCTCTCCATGTTTCACTTGGGCATCTGGCCATTGCAGGAATTAAATTGCCAACAGATTGAGTAAATCCCATCACAGTTCTTGGGTATGGTTCAGCTGTCCATTTCCATTTGGCAAATATTCCTAAGAACTCTCCCTCAGGGTTAGTAACCTTTTAATAATGATACTTTCCCTGTAAATTTAGTACAGAGATACCTGCTCTGACATGTTGTTTGTGCAGTAATATGCACTGATTTGCCATTCTGTCTTGCTTTCCACCATGTCTCTCCTCTTTCCCTCTCTGACAAAGCTGCAAGGGCAGTCTTTCCCTGACACTTAGCTCTGTCTCCTTTTAAAAGGGGAGCAAGTCCAGGTTGGACTTGCTTGGAGTGGGCCTGCACTGTGAATGAATCCCCACATCTTCCACTTCTACCTCTTTGTACCACAGCTTTTTTCATCCTTGGACTTTATTTACGTTACATGTTAGGAAGAAATTCTTCATAGAGAGAGTGATTGCCCTTTGGAATGTGCTGCCCAGGGAGGTGGTGGAGTCACAATCCCTGGAGGTGTTCAAGAGGGGATTGGATGTGGTGCTTGGTGCCATGGTTTAGTTGATTAGATGGTGTTGGATGATGGGTTGGACATGAAGATCTTGAAGGTCTCTTCCAACCTGGTTTATTCTATTCTATTCTATTCTCTCTCTCTCTATATATATATATATGGAAAGAGTCAATTCATTCAATTTACCCAAAAAGTCTTGGTAATTTTAAACCTACAGTAAAATGCTACCAAGCTGTATTTATCAAGCACATTACAAGGTTAAACAGCAGCCTGCAGACGTGAAATTAGGAAGACTTGCTAAGAAAAGGACTGTGAACATGGAAACAGAGGTTTAACACATTGCAGACTAACTCTTTTTTTAGTAGACAAATTCACCTAAGCCATTTATTATCTATATCTTCCATTTTGCATAGAGGACAATGTATTGTATGGTTACTATAGATATTTGATCAAAAATTTAGCAAAAATCTCTGACTCACCTCTGTCCAAGTGCCCTATTTTTGCAACTTCTGTGCCTTTTTTTCCACTTGTTTGCAGTATGACTGTGTTGCTAACTGGCTCCTCTTCCTCTGCATGCCTGAGAGTGATAGCTTTGTTTGGAAGAAGCATCCTTACAATTGGAATTGGAATGGGCTGCCCAGGGAGGTGATGGAGTCACCATCACTGGAGGTGTTTAGGAAGAGATTGGATGGGGTGCTTGGTGCCATGGTTTAATTGATTGGATGGTGTTGGATGATGGGTTGGACACTATAATCTTGAAGGTCTATTCTATTCTATTCTATTCTATTCTATTCTATTCTATTCTAGGGTGCAAAAAATCAGAAGACAATTACTTTCCCTATTGTTGCTGCTATTCTTCTGTCACCAATGTCCAAGTCAAACTGCCAGGGCATTTTAAAGAGGATTTTATGCCAGAAGACCAGAAAATCATCACAGGCAACAGAAGAACATGCCTGTAGACCCTCTTGCTCAGAACAGAGCAGAGGTTGCTCCTGGTGAGTTCCCGGGAGGAACAGAAGCACACTGCTGTGTTGGCAAACACATATGTGGCACCATGGTCGTGAACAAGGCAGCAAGCCAAGGAAGATGCATAGAGTAACAAAGGCAATTATTAAAATGGAAATCTACATTATAAAACAACCCCAAAACTTCTTCAGTCTAATCCTTCAAGGAAGTGTAGTCTCAAGGCCTGGTCTCATAAGCAATTCCCAGATATCTTAGCTGGAGTTGAAGGCCTGCACCACTATGCAAAGAAGCTGCTGAGGGGTTTTTAACTGGAAAGGTAACAGTAGGAAAGGTAATTCTGTATTTGGAGGGTGTAAAATCTGGCAACTGGCAAGTTCCCGTACTCAGTAATCCCATCTTCCTGCTGCCTGGGGTGGGGGGTGATGTCCCAAGAAGCCCTCACAGCTTTCTTGCAGAGAAAAACTCTCTGGCATAGGTTAAAGGAGGGGGCACAGCTCTGCAAATACTGCCTGATTCTGTACAGTTCTTGCTTCCCCAAGCTTTTTATTCTGTGCCTGTCAAATGAGGACCTAAGCACTGCACAGCAGTTGCAGGCTACTGAGAAGGCCTCTGTGCTGTACCAAGTAGGACCTGCAAACACCCAAAATACATTAAAGCCTTCTGGCAGTGTGAGAGATGTAAAGCTGGGAGCAAATGATGAACCATTAAGTTCTGTTGTATATTTTTTCCTGCATTTTATTATTCAGTGCTGTTTGTGCAAACGCTCATTATGTCAAGCAGTAGGTACCACTTCTTCTGCCTAACAGCAGAAGGGAGCAGGGAGGTCATTCTGTTAGGCCACACCTTGAGTCCTGTGTCCAGTTCTGGGCCTCTCAGTTTAGGAAGGAGGTTGACTTGCTAGAGCATGTCCAGAGAAGGGCAACAAAGTTGGTGAGGGGTTTGGAACACAGCCCTATGAGGAAAGACTGAGGGAGCTGGGGTTGCTTAGCCTGGAGAAGAGGAGACTCAGGGGTGACCTTATTGCTCTCTACAACTACCTGAAGGGAGGTTGTAGACAGGCAGAGGTTGGTCACTTCTCCCAGGCAGCCAGTACCAGAACAAGAGGACACACTCTCAGGCTGTGCCAGGGGAGGTTTAGGCTGGATGTTAGGAAGAAGTTCTATACAGAGAGAGTGATTGCCCATTGGAATGGGCTGCCTGGGGAGGTGGTGGAGTCACTATCATTGGAGGTGTTCAGGAGGAGACTTGATGGGGTGCTTGGTGCCATGGTTTAGCTGTTTAGGTGGGTTGGATTGGTTGGTGGGTTGAACACGATGATCTTGAAGGTCTCTTCCAACCTGGTTTATTCTATTCTATTCTATTCTATTCTAACCAAGTTGAATATTTACAGTAGGAAAACTCTAACACAATGGTGTTCCCTTAAATAAAAAATGCCATGGGAAACTTGGGAAAGTGCTCTTAGTAAAAGCTCCCCCTGATGAAGCATCTTCCAACCCTAACTGGTTTGGAATTCCTTGGTTATTTTTAAGTTAAATTGCTGCTCATTTGTCCATGCCTCTTTCATGTACCCTACAAAGCAGCTACCTAGATGTCTGCTCAGAGATTCAAGCTGCTATTTAAAGCAATAATGGAGCCTGCTTTTTTAATAATTCACAGGATATACTTATCCTTTTTAAAATCACACTTCAGCTGATCACTTCTACTTCAGCTGTTTCAAGATTGCCAGTCCCATGTTATTAAACACATCAACTAGGTACTCAAAATAATAACTTTTTTAAAAAAAGAAAAAAAGTCTTTCTGTTCCTGCTTGGCTTCAGGGTTTCAAGCTGTTGTTGTTGATGTATTTGAGTTTTACCTAGAGTTGTGAAGGCTAGAAACTTAATCATTTCTCTGGGGGAATGTTGAGAGTGTGAAATAACGCCATTGCTGATGCAATGTTGAGGAGAAAATATTTAAATATTGATTAGACTTACAAATTGGAAACACACAGCTTTAATTGTAAGTATGCTGCTGTTTGAAATGGAAAAGTAGAGCATTGTCTCTGCTTGAAAGGGAAAATATTGCAACCATAATATACAGAGTTAGTTCCACCCACAGAACACTTTTCTCAAACTGTCTCCACAAGAGGCTTGTCAGCCTTGAGTGACAACTGTTTTGTGCATAAAACATATTTTTTCCATTCTAATTATACTAGAACATCTTGCACCTGAGCAGAAATGTGAGAAGAAAAAGAAAGAGAGAGAGAAAGAAAGAAAGAGAGAAAGAAAGAAAGAAAGAAAGAAAGAAAGAAAGAAAGAAAGAAAGAAAGAAAGAAAGAGAGAGAGAAAGAAAGAAAGGAAAGAAAGAAAGAAAGAAAGAAAGAAAGAAAGAAAGAAAGAAAGAAAGAAAGAAAGAAAGAAAGAAAGAAAGAAAGAAAGAAAGAAAGAAAGAAAGAAAGAAAGAAAGAAAGAAAGAAAGAAAGAAAGAAAGAAAGAAAGAAAGAAAGAAAGAACCACAGTATCACCAATGTTGGAAGAGACCTAGAGAGCAATGAGGTCACCCCTGAGCCTCCTCTTCTCCAGGCTAAACAATCCCAGCTCCCTCAGCCTCTCCTCACAGGGCTGTGCTCAAGGCCTCTCCCCAGCCTTGTTGCCCTTCTCTGGACACATTCAAGTGTCTCAATATCCTTCCTAAACTGAGGGGCCCAGAACTGGACACAGGACTCAAGGTGTGACCTAACCAATGCAGAGTACAGGGGCACAATGACCTCCCTGCTCCTGCTGGCCACACTATTCCTAATGCAGGCCAGGAAAGAAAGGAAGAAAGGAAAGGAGGGAGGGAGGGAGGGAGGGAGGGAGGAAGGAAGGAAGGAAGGAAGGAAGGAAGGAAGGAAGGAAGGAAGGAAGGAAGGAAGGAAGGAAGGAAGGAAGGAAGGAAGGAAGGAAGGAAGGAAGGAAGGAAGGAAGGAAGGAAGGAAGGAAGGAAGGAAGGAAGGAAGGAAGGAAGGAAGGAAGGAAGGAAGGAAGGAAGGAAGGAAGGAAGGAAGGAAGGAAAGAGGGGAGGGAGATAGATGGAGAGAGGGAGGTCGGAAGGAAGGAAGGAAGGAAGGAAGGAAGGAAGGAAGGAAGGAAGGAAGGAAGGAAGGAAGGAAGGAAGGAAGGAAGGAAGGAAGGAAGGAAGGAAGGAAGGAAGGAAGGAAGGAGGGAAGGAGGGAAGGGAGGAGGGAAGGAGGGAAGGGAGGAGGGAAGGAAGGAAGGAAGGAAGGAGATAAGGCCATTTTTATTAATTATTCCAAGGCAAAAGTGAAAAGAATTGGAGAAGGAAGTTAGGGAATTCGATCAGAAAAAGTACTGCAAGGCATTCAATTAGTAGTAAGCCACCTTAGTGCCTACATTGCTTTCATATTCCTTTGCTTCATGGTACTCCCTACATGCTGAACATGTTGGCCTGTTAGCTTCGCTGGGATTTTTCTATGAGAAAACACGGTCAAAGGCAAACTTTAGAAGACTCAGTTTATAGTTAGTTTCAAATCATGAATTCATCAGTTTTTTTGAGCTATGAAAGTGCCTTTGTGGCTGAGGGAAAACTCCTGAGGTCTTTACTGCTCTCCTAGAGTAGTGCTGCATTATGGATACTTCTGCATGCATGAATAAGCAGTGTGACAGAATAATGTAGGATCAAAATAGTCCATTAGTTTCTGGAGGGGAAAAAAAGAGACTTGGTCTCTACAAAAATCTGTCAAAAGGCAGCTTCTCTGGAAAACATTCTGAAAAATCTCAGTTTATATTAAAACCAGAAATGCTCAGATTTTGCACTGCTCTACAACAACCTGTGTACTGCTTCTTGAAACAGCTACCAGCTGCATTGGTGCCCATATCCAAGCGAATGACATTGGATAGTATGTGACTGGAATCATGCATCACTCAAAAATAAAAGCATTTAATTACTTAAGTCTACCTTTCCCACCTTGTGAAAGAGATGGTGAATTTCAAAAAGATAACTCTGAGGGTCAGTGATGAGGTTTCCTATTTCTGAATGAAGCTCTGTGACTTCTTCCCGTGGGAATTCATTGCTGCATTTTCCAAGTTGTTCCTAGGAAGATTTAAAAAGAAAGAAGGGGGGGGGGGGGGGAGGCGAATAAGAAGTAAAACTTGGTTTTAATGACTTCCTGAAGAACTGTTGAGAGATGAGATTAAATGTGTCCTCTTTAGCTTCACTGCACTAATGTGATTTGTGTTAGTCCTGTGCACAGAACTCTCTCCTCAGAAAGCTGTCCCTGTGTAAGTGTCTGGTGAGCTTCAAATGGTAACTATCTTGTGCATAAAAGATAACTTTTTCAAAGTGGCATCATTCCAACTCTGTTTCAGTTTAAGGCTGCCAAACCAGCTAAATCCTGTGTCTGTGGGCTGCCGTATTCAGCCGTGTTACCTGTGGGGAAAGAAACACGGTTGTTCAATGGAGTGACTGTTAAACCATCTAGACTGTGGAAGGGTTATAACTCCACACGAGCTTAGGCATTGCAGAGTGCCTTAGTGTTTATATATACAGCTCCTCATTGAATGTTGTCACTAAAAATTACTAATACAAACTCAAGAACCACTCCAGTTTTGTTTATGGCAACGTGAATCCTCTGTTACAACAGCATTTAGTATAAACAGGCTTTTCCTTCAAACAGGTTGAACTACTTCAGAAAGAGTTTTGTACATCATAAAGAGCTATTTGCAACTTTCATGTGCTGGAATCTCCAGCAGCCTGAATCTGGGCTGTCTGTATTTGACCCATGCATGCTACCCAGAGCCTTCAAAGATTGCTCTTGAAAGAATAACATAAAAACTCAAATGTTTTGGTTTGGTTGGGCTGGGTTGGTGTGGTTGCTTGGTTTAGTTAGGTTTGGTTTGCTTTAGGTTTGGTTTAAGTTGGGTTTGGTTTTGGTTTGGTTTTGGTTTGATTGGTTTGGTTTGGTTAGGTTTGGTTAAGTTTAAGTTTGGTTTGGTTTGGATTGGTTTAAGTTTGGTTTGGGTTGGGTGGTTGGGTTTGGTTAGGTTTGGTTTGGTTTAGGTTTGGTTTGGTTTAAATTTGGTTTGCTTTTGTTTGGTTTAAGTTTGTTTGGGTTGGGTTTGGATTGATTTAAGCTTGGTTTGATTTGGTTTGGTTGGGTTCGGTTTGGTTGGTTAGGTTAGGTTTGGTTTAGTTAGGTTTAGGTTTGGTTTGGTTTAAGTTTGGTTTGGTTGGGTTGGGTTGGGTTTGGTTTGGTTGGGTTGGGTTCAGTTTGGTTGGGTTCAGCTGGGTTTGGGTTTGGTTGGGTTTAGTTTGGTTGGGTTCGGTTGGGTTCAGTTGGGTTTGATTTGGTTTGGTTTGTTTTTTCCTAAGCACAGTGTATCATAATGCCATGAAGCATTTCATTTAAAAGAAGGGAGCACGTGCAGCGTTTGATCCTCACTAGATACCCCATGCTGAGCAGGGCAGCCACTGCTCACAATTACCATACCGCTTTAAGAAATGTGCAGCAGCATAGCTCTGTGCCTGGCTTGACACGCCATCAAAAGCAACACTGGGCTTCTGTGGTTCCTGTGCTGCTGGGCACTGCATGGCACCCTTGTGCTATAAGCCCCTTAGCATTCTGCAACACAGCCATCTTCTCAATTCCTGCTTGCTGTAAGACAGCAATGATATTCCCATTTTTTAAGCACTGAGAATGAGATGTCCCAGGGAAAAAAAATGAGGACTCCCTGTAGGTTGTGAAGGTCTTAAGGTGGCACCTTAACAGTGGCTTTCGTTCAAGCTATGTTTGAATGTGGAAAGGTAAAAGTACAAATAGCTTTGATGGAGTTCATCTCACTCCTTAAAACTGGGAAATAAACACAAGTTTCAGTGGAAGGTTTGTAAGAAAATCTCATCATCTGAGAGCTGCAGCCACTTTCAAGATTTTAATCTTTGATAGAAAGGATGTTTGTCTGCAGCTTTATATTAGAGGAAATAATGAACACAGTTGATGGAAGGCAATAGAAGAATGCAAGGTCATCTTTAACATAGTGTAAACATGTAAGTGATACTCGGGTTATACAAATAAAAAGGAAGTTGAAGCAAAAAATTCTTGGCTCAAAGAGAATATTAAGCAATTCTGTTTGGAATATGAAATAGGTTTAATTGTTTTCCCATTAAACTCATTCTTGGCCATCCTGGCTGGAGCTAGAACAGAATTAATTCTGTTCAGTTATTTCCAGAGTAGGAGGACACAGTCTCAGGCTGCACCAGGAAAGGTTTAGACTCAAGGTGAGGAGAAAGTTCTTTGCAGAAAGAGTTGTTGGCCATTGGAATGTGCTGCCCAGGGAGGTAGTGGAGTCACCGTGCCTGGAGGTGTTTAAAAGGGGATTGGATGTGGCACTTGAAGCCATGGTTTAGTAGTCATGAGGTGTTGGGTGACAGGTTGGACTTGATGATCTGAGGTCTTTTCCAACGTTATTGATTCTATGATTCTGTGATTCTATGATTCTAATTTATCAGTTATGTGTCTTCTAAGTGAGTGCACTTTCTGAGTATTTTGCAGTGTCTGCTTCTAAATGTGCTAAAGCATGATGTTTAGTGCTGTTACTACTACTACTACTAAGCAGCAGAAAGGCTGTTTATATTTGCTCCTATAGAAAGCAAGGTTGCTGCTGCATCTGGTGTATCACCTTGAGCATGCTACGAGGTAAATGTTACACTTGCAAAGAGGAGAAAACAGGAAAGGTGACCCTAAACCACACAATGTAGGATTCCATTCTGTATGCATCTTACTCAATAAAAAGCTGAGGGATCTCTTGTCCAGTGGCTGGCACCAGAGGACTCTGTCTATTCTGGCTTTGATCCTGATCTGTGTGTTCCTGAATCCAGTTCCAGATGCAGCTCTTGAAGCTGGTTCCTCTCTGCTGCTGCATGCACTCTAAGACTTTCCCCAGGGCCTGTTACAGCATCACTAGTGATGATGAGGTAATTGCCATCAGAGGGTTTGGGCTCAATAAGATTGATAAAGAGCACCTGTCATTTGTTTAGTGTCCAGCCCAGCCCTAACCACTGCTGCTGACAAATCTTTTAGAGTCAACTTCTGCTGGGAAACAATGACCAGTTGCCATATTTAATGGGATAAACCTGTTCCATTTAAGTCTTTCAGAGGAGCAAATGCCCCTCAGCAAATGGTTTGTGTATCTCCCACTGTCTCTGGGTATGGCATGTGGCACACTGCCTTCAGCCATCCCTTCTCTGATGTGCAGCACCTCTGTGGACAGGAATAAAATCACAGTGAAAGCTGAGGAATTTTTAACTTCTCAGCAAGAGGCACAAGGGAATGCCTCAGCTCTGGAAGAAAAGATACTGAGGATGCTGTTCTGTTCTATTGTATGGTCTAAGACCATCCAGATTGGATGTTAGGAAGAAATTCTACACAGAGAGAGTGATTGGCCATTGGAATGTGCTGCCCAGGGAGGTGGTGGAGTCACCATCATTGTAGGTGTTTAGGAGGAGACTTGACAGGGTGCTTGGTGCCATGGTTTAGTTGATTAGGTGGAGTTGGATGATAGGTTGGATGTAATGATCTTAAAGGTCTCTTCCAACCTGGTTTATTCTATTATATTCCTATTCTATTTCTATTTCTATTCTATTCTATTCTATTCTATTCTATTCTATTCTATTCTATTCTATTCTATTCCAACATGCATCAAATGCTGTCAGATAAAAATCAGGTCTGACCTGTTCTCATGGCCATCATCCCTTTGCACAGAAATTTTAGAGGGTACCCATCCTGTTACTGCTTCACTTAAAGCACATCAGGTAGGTCTTTTGCTTCCCATGGGGTGACTGTGTCCTTGGCATCACATCCATTATTCAGCTTCCTAAAATATGTCTGTATGGTTTCTGTCTAACAATGATCCACAATCAGGATGTAAAGTGCTTAGTCTCTCTTTGTTTTCAGATTTAGAAACCCAGGCAAACTGGTGTAGGTGGTATCCAGGAGCAAGGAGGAGTTGCCTGCATGGCATCAACTTGCTGGTGAAGAGTGCCAGAAACTTCAGAGTTGTGTTTGTATATCACAGCTGTAGATATCACTGTGACTTGTAATGGCAACTGAAAAAAAGCATCACTGCTGATGTACTGTTGAAGTGTGACTCTGAGTTTTCTTTTGATGGGAACAGCAGGAAATTTATGCATCTGATTCTCTCTTCCAACACTGAAAGAGCTCTTGTTAGCCAAAACTTTTGGTGTCAAGACCGTGCTCCCTTACTTGAAGATTGAATGTGCAGGTTGTGGTATGAGAAAAAGAGGTGCCTTTAACAGACATGTATCTAAAAAGGTCCCAAGATACCTAGGCCACATTGCTCCTCCTGCCATGTCATTGGCTGCATTCACAGATGGCTGTTGCTGTTTTTCTGCTTGTGTTGGATATACAAGAATCACTCATGGATAGAGGAGGAGTCTGCTGGAGGAGTTGAATTACTGCAGATTACTCGATATGCTCTTGCACTCCCTTCTACATCCAGTCTTTCCACTCCAGAGAGAAGGATGCAAAGGACAACAGATGTCTGAATGCTGCTTTAAGGATTCATTGGAAATCTGAGAGACTGACCACTCTTGGAGACTGACTTTCTTTCAGACAAACTTGGAATGTCTTGCAAAAGAAAGATCTTTGTCACTCAGTGTGCCAGATAAGATCAAGAAAGGAGGAGCATAGCAAAGGAGGGTTACATTATATTTCAATAAAAATCATATTTGGCCTGGATTTTTTTTTAATGTCATTGAATAAAGCTCTCTCATTTAGATCTGAGCCCTTCTGACAGTGAGACTTCATTGTGTTTTTGTCCTCTATGAGAGGAATGACTGCATCATGGTTGCAAATGCCTGAAAATGCAAGTGTCTGCTGCTGCTGTCTTATTCTGTGTCATTTGTACAAAATGATCAATGTTAACTATCAGTATTGCTGCAACTCCATGGAGCTCAAGGATGGGTAGACCTGGGGTCTGGAGCCAGGCCTGCTGTGGAGCCATCAATGATCTCACTATGCAGGAAAAGAGAGGTAAGGTGGGAAGCAAGAGTAAACTGACACATCTATCCTGGCCTGCATCAGGAACAGTGTGGCCAGCAGGAGCAGGGAGGTCATTCTGCCCCTGTACACACCTCGAGTCCTGTGTCCAGTTCTGGGCTCCTCAGTTTGGGAAGGAGGTTGACTTGCTGGAATGAGTCCAGAGAAGGGCAACAAAGTTGGTGAGGGGTTTGGAACACAAGCCCTATGAGGAGAGACTGAGGGAGCTGGGGTTGCTTAGCCTGGAGAGGAGGAGACTCAGGGGTGACCTTATTGCTCTCTACAACTACCTGAAGGGAGGTTGTAGCCATGTGGATGTTGGTCTCTTCTGCCAGGCAGCCAGTACCAGAACAAGAGGACACAGTCTCAGGCTGCACCAGGGGAGGTTTAGGTTGGATGTTAGGAAGAAGTTCTATACAGAGAGAGTGATTGCCCATTGGAATGGGCTGCCTGGGGAGGTGGTGGAGTCACCATCATTGGAGGTGTTCAGGAGGAGACTTGATGGGGTGCTTGGTGCCATGGTTTAGTTGATTAGGTGGGTTGGATTGGTTGATGGGTTGGACACGATGATCTTGAAGGTCTCTTCCAACCTGTTGTTGTTGTTGTTGTTGTTGTTGTTATTATTATTATTATCTAGATGTTGACAGTGATTTCCAATCCTTTGAAAATCCTGCCTTGTCCCTCCTGTCCCCCTCTTCCTCCCTCCCCCACATTTCCTGGAAAGGCTGTAAACACTGTCTGATGGCTATGTGACTGTTTTGTTTCTGAACTCTCTTGTTCTGTGTTACATAAAAGGATACAGGAGAATGAAGTAGGAGGTTCTATTTGTCAACCTCTGCACTAGAGTTGCCTCCCCACCTCCACAGTGGGACGATCAAGCCCAGCACTCTGTGACACATTGTAATATGTAGAAGCCATGAGCAGAGTGTGTGCAACTTCAGAGTTAATAAGGGAGCAACTGTTTCACACAGCCTACTCTGATGGAGCAGGTGTGATGGCAGATCTGCTTCTCAGTGCTGGTCTTTTCCACCTGCCTGGTGATACCATGCCTATATGGTATATGTAGCAGCGTGTTCAAAGAGGGGCTCAGAACCAAAGCCACTATTCGAGGTGCAGTCTTGCCAGTGTCAAGTACAGGGACATGATCTCTTCCCTGCTCCTGCTGGCCACACTATTCTTGATACAGGCCAGGAAGCCATTGGCCTTCTTGTCCACCTAAACACACTGATGGCTTATTTTCAGAAGGCTGTGAACCAGCACCTCCAGGTCTGTGGCAGTTTAGGCTGGGTGCCCCCTGCTGCGGCCACGTAAGATACATCTCCGGTGCCCCGAGGGTCCAGCCCAGTGGGTGGACACAGGAAGCTGTGTATTTCATTCCCATAATGTCCTGCTCCCTATAAAAACCACCAGCAATGTCTCACACTTCCTCTTCCTTCCCTTGCTGCTCCGTGGGTGATGCTCCCTATCTGGTAATGGAGGGGGAGTTATCTCAAGGCCTCTTGGGCCTGGCTAGGCCTAATGCCAGGAGGAGAATGGGGAAGGGCAATCTCCGATCTGGCCAGCTGAGATCAGCCTAACAGTGGAGGGTGGGGAGAAAGAGCCCTGGGGGTTTTGGGTGTACCCTCAGGTAGGGAGAGGAGAGTGCTGGGAGGCTTCTGGGTATGCTTTGGGATCTCCTTTGCCACTGTGCTTGCGGTTTCTTTGTGAAACACTCACTGTTTTTCCATTTAAACTTTCCATCACTTCTGCAATCCATTTGTGTGAGTCTCGGTTTTTTTTGTCCTGGGAGGCAAGGGAGGATCTGCCTTCTAACCCAACACAAGGTCCTTTTCTGAAAGGCAGCTTTCCAGCCACTGTTCCCAAGTCTGTGGTGTTGCCTGGAGTTGTTGTGACCCAAGTGCAGGACCCAGCACTTGGTCTTGATCAGCATAAAACTGACTTCAGCTCATGGATCTAGTCTAGCCAGATCTCATTGGAGAATCTTCCTACCCTCAAGCAAATCAACACTCCCACCCAATTCTCTGTCTCCTGTATCACTATGGAGTAGGCAAAAGCAGGTTTGTCTTGTCTGACTGCCAGTCCTTTCTGGTGTTATCTGGCAATGCCTTTATCATTCATTGTTTATTCTTAAAAGATTCTTGGGTATATAAGTCCCATTGAACTCGACAAGCAGAGGGTTCCTAATTATCTTCAGGCCCTGGTTAGCAATTCATTCTCTCAAAAACATTTCATTATGAGAGGTGAAACTGAGTTTTAAGAATTTTCCCAGGCTGTTTTGCTAGCATGTGCCTGCAAGTCTTGAAGCTGTGCACATGCTGTAGAAGCAAACTAAGTCTTTTTCAAGGCATCTAGCCTGGCAGGGAGGAAGATAAACCACAGCCAAATTGTTCTTTTCAAAAGCATTAATGTTTAAAAATTAATTAAAAATGAACAGACAGGACAGTCCTTTCATCCTGACAAAGCCTACCCATTCTCTCTTTCATGCACCCAGCCCAAGAGCCTTGTTAAAATTTAACAGCTGTAATGAACAGCGTGTGAACGAGATGGAGAGCTGCATTAGAAATTAAATTAGGGGAGAGGAGCAGAGCATTTGATAATGTAGAGCCACTGCTGTTGGCTCAAAAAATATCTTGGGAGGAAACCGGGCCAAATATTCAGTAGGCCTTTATTTCTGTGGGTGCCTGTTGTCAGGGGTGGTCATTTTTCACTAATACAGGCACAAATACAGGCTGAGCACAAATCCAGGCTGGGCAGTGACTGGCTGGAAAGCAGCCCTGAGGAGAGAGACTTGGGGGTGCTGGTGGAGGAGAAGCTCAACAGGAGCTCTCAATGTGCACTTGCAGCCCGGAAAGCCAATCAGATCCTGGGCTGCAGCAAGAGAAGTGTGGCCAGCAGGGCAAGGGAGGTGATTCTCTCCCTCTACTCAGCTCTGGTGAGACCCCACCTGGAGTACTGCCTCCAGTTCTGGAGCCCCTATTACAAGAGGGATCTGGAGGTACTGGAAGGTGTCCAGAGAAGGGCCACGAGGATGATCAGAGGGCTGGAGCACCTCTCCTGTGAGGACAGACTGAAGGAGTTGGGGCTGTTCAGTCTGGAGAAGAGAAGGCTCTGAGGTAGAATAGAATAGAATAAAATAAACCAGGTTGGAAGAGACCTTCAAGATCATCATGTCCAACCTATCATCCAACACCACCTAATCAACTAAACCATGCAACCAAGCATCCTGTCAAGCCTCACCCTGAATACTCCCAGTGAAGGTGACTCCACCACCCCCCCAGGCAGCCCATTCCAATGGGCAATCACTCTCCCTGTGTAAAACTTCCTCCTAACCTCCAGCCTAAACCTCCCCTGGTGCAGCCTGAGACTGTGTCCTCTTGTTCTGGTACTGGGTGACTGGGAGAAGAGACTAACGTCTGCTTGACTACAACCCTCCTTAAGGTAGTTGTAGACAGCAATAAGGTCTCCCCTGAGCCTCCTCTTCCGCAGGCTAAGCAACCCCAGCTCCCTCAGTCTCTCCTCACAGGGCTTGTGTTCCAAGCCCCTCACCGACTTTGTTGCCCTTCTCTGGACATGCTCCAGCAAGTCAACCTCCTTCCTAAACTGAGGGGCCCAGAACTGGACACAGGACTCGAGGTGTGGCCTAACCAGTGCAGTGTACAGGGGCAGAATGACCTCCCTGCTCCTGCTGGCCACACTGTTCCTGATGCAGGCCAGGATGCCATTGGCCCTCCTGGCTGCCTGGGCACACTGCAGGCTCATGTTCAGCCTACCATCAACCAGCACCCCCAGGTCCCTCTCTGCCTGGCTGCTCTCCAGCCACTCTGACCCCAGCCTGTAGCTCTGCATGGGGTTGTTGTGGCCAATGTGCAGAACCTGGCACTTGGATGTGTTCAATCTCATGCCGTTGGACTCTGCCCATCTGTCCAGCCTGTTGAGGTCCCTCTGCAGAGCCTCTCTACCCTCCAGCAGATCAACTCCTGCCCCCAGCTTGGTGTCATCAGCAAATTTACTGATGATGGACTCAATGCCCTCGTCCAGATCATCAATAAAGATGTTAAAGAGCACAGGGCCCAGGACTGATCCTTGGGGCACACCACTGGTGCCTGGCCGCCAGCTGGCTGTGGCACCATTCACCACCACTCTCTGGGCTCAGCCCTCCAGCCAGTTCCTAACCCATCGCAGTGTGCTCCCATCCAAGCCATGAGCTGACAGCTTGGCAAGGAGTTTGCTGTGAGAGACAGTGTCAAAGGCCTTGATGAGGTCCAGGTGGACTACATCCACAGCCTGCCCCACATCCACCAGGCAGTCACCTGATCATAGAAGGAGGTCAGGTTGGTCAGGCAGGACCTGCCCTTCCTAAACCCATGCTGGATGGGCCTGGTTCCTTGGCCATCCTCTAAGTGCTGTGTGACTGCACTCAAGATGACCTGTTCCATCATCTTGCCTGGCACTGAGGTCAGGCTGACAGGCCTCCCTGGCTCATCCAACCGGCCCTTCTTGTGGATGGGCACCACGTTGGCCAGCTTCCAGTCCTCTGACCTCATTGTGGCCTTCCAGTATCTGAAGGAGGCTACAAGAAGGCTGGGGAGGGACTTCTCAGGCTCTCAGGTAGTGATAAGACTAGGGGAATGGAATGAAGCTGGAGGTGGGGAGATTCAGGCTGGAGGTGAGGAGGAAGTTCTTCCCCATGAGAGTGGTGAAGCCCTGGAATGGGTTGTCCAGGGAGGTGGTTGAGGCCCCGTCCCTGGAGGTGTTTAAGCCCAGGCTGGATGAGGCTCTGGCCAGGCTGATGTAGTGTGGGGTGTCCCTGCCCATGGCAGGGGGTTGGAACTAGATGATCCTTGTGGTCCCTTCCAACCCTGACTGATTCTATGATTCTATAATAGGGAAGGGTTTGTTTGAAAGCCAAGAATGGAATAGGTGCTCACAGTTTATGGAAACCTACAACAGTGTAATTCCTAGATTATGCAAATATCTTCAAAGACTACCTTTTATCTCCTCAGCTCTCTGTTTGTGCCACTGATTTTTAATGCTTTAGAAAGAGAGAAAGGTTAAGGCTTCTTCACCAGGTATGTTTATCAAGGTTTACTGCCATCTGCTATCCAGTGGTGTAGTAAGTTCATCCAGAAGCACTGTTTCTCATATTCTTAGTCCCACATTCTCCTGTTTCTCATTTTTTTAACTCATAATTTTTGACTGCTTTTGGCATAATTTTCCTTCCTTAAGAAATTTTGCATGATTTCTTAAACTGTGACCTTGGGGTGTTAACCTGCGTCTGGCCATTAGATTCAAACTGCTCTTACGCAGAAATCAGGCTGATCCTGCATTTTCTGAGCAGAGAGGGTGAGGTGAGGTCCTATGCCTCCCTTTAATGAACTTTGCACTGCCTCTTGAACAGATGGAGCTGGAGGCATTGCCTGTTTGCAGGCCTGTGAGCCTGATGGTCCTCATGTTCCTGTGCCCTGTGAGAGGCTGAGGCTTCCCTGTCTTGGAGATGCTTATGGATAAATTTGTCATGCACATCACCCCCTGCAAAGTCCTTGTTGTGGTCCAAACAGTAGGTTCCTGATGGTTATTACAGTGTGCTCCAAACCCCCCTTCCTCCAAATTCATCAGTCAAGGTCTGAATGGGGAAAGACAAAGGCACCAAATTGCCTTCCAAGGTGTGAAATTGCCTTTCTCTTCACCTGGGAAGAGGTAATTAATGCCCATTCTTCCTGATGACAATGATGAGACAAATAATGCTCTTTGGACCACTCCTTACAGTCCCTTAGGTAGGACGCGATGATATTGAAGGTCTCTTCCAACCTGGTCTATTCTATTCTATTCTATTCTATTCTATTCTATTCTATTCTATTCTATTCTATTCTATTCTATTCTATTCTATTCTATTCTATTCTATTCTGTTCTATTCTATTCTGTTCTATTCTATTCTGTTCTATTCTGTTCTATTCTATTCTATTCTGTTCTATTCTATTCTATTCTATTCTATTTAGTGCTATACACACTAGAAACCCACCTCCATAAGCATAGAGGGGCACTCTTCCACGGGTCACATAGCTGAGAGACAATTCATGCTGTTGCCACCTACCATTACTCTTCTCATGAGTCCAGGCACAGATGAAGGCAGACAAATTTTATTTATAAGAATTAACCCGAACACCAAGGAAACTACATCAGAAATGGCTACCTGGGAAAGAAAAAAGCCCTGTGCAGTTCCTGAGGCACTGAAGAGGTCTTTCACTTTGTCACCTACCCAACATCCTGTTCTTACCGCAGTCTGTGCCTGGGGTGCTGCCTCTGTGTAGAAAATGTCACAAAGGTCTCACTGTGTGTGTTTGTATTTTTAGTGAAGAAGATCTCATCTTTAAGACAATTTACACCCTTAAATGCCTAGCTCTTACCCAAGGTTAAAAAGTTTCCCTCCTCTTAATTGCTCCTGTGACTTATCACTTCATTAAGTGGACAGTTTAAATATTCCTTGTAAGGGACTATTGAATTACTCTGTTTTAGAGATATTGCTCTTTCCAGAATACAGCTCAGCGGAGCCTTCTTCTGTCCAGAGGTAAGCAGACATAGTTAGTGATCCTGCTGCTTAACTGAACTATAAATTAATGCTTAAACTATGTTGTGGTAAGCACTCCCTTAGAATTGGACAAATATTGCTGTGTTTGCACCTTGTATGACCCTATAGTCTGCAATGCACAAGGGTAAAGGAAATAGTGCAATGTAGTTTGAGGCCAGAAGTGATGACAAGAGGTCTCTTTAGACTAGCACAGATTTTACAATGACTGTACTTGGCAGGGTTAGTTAGATTGCAGGTTGCATTTGTGTCTGATCCAGCTTGGAATTAGGCTGCTGTTGAATTCAGCATTTACAACAGATCTTCCTCCTCCTTCTGAAGCTGCAAAGGGTGGGAAAAAACCTGGTGGTCCTCAGGTTCCTGAAGAATGTGACAGGGCCTGTGTTTCTGATAAGCAATGCTGTGCAAGAGCTATGGTTCATCATCACAGTGTTGCTGCCGACTGGAAACTGGCTGTTAGGTGGGAGTGAGGCTGTTCCCTGCTGCTGTAGACCTCTCAATAGAATCATGACATAAATATAGAAAGGCTGGCAGGAAAGCAACAGGAATGATAGCTGTTCTGGTAGATGACAAGTCCTATAGCATTGAAAAGCACTTGCTGGCTGCAGGCTTTGGTTTTGACAAGCTGGATTTATGACTTTGTAGCTTCTATAGCTGTGAGACCTGAGCTTGAAAACCAGTTCAACCCAACCTAAGCTAAGCCAAGCCAAGCACCACTGTACTTTCTGTCAGAGCTAATGCTGGTAGGATTCAGATCAGAAGATGACACTTCTCTCTAAAGGATTTCCTGGTACCATAACCATGGGATTTTAGCAGAATGTGGGTGTACAAACTGTATGCAAAGAAGTACCATTCGAGTAAGGCTCTTATCAACATTTGGACTTTCCCAAGCTTATTCTCCTTACCATTTCTCCTCTGGTGGCATTTTCCCCCTCACTTTACCTTTGTCCTGAAGTAAAGTTGTTGGAAATACTGTTGGAATAATCTCTGTTCCTGCCATCCCTACACATAGAAAACTTTTAACTTTGTTATTTGGGAGGTCTTATCAGACACATAGAATCATGCTTTTGGTTGGAAGGGACCATTAAAGATCACTCAGTCCAACCACCCTTCACTTAGCCAAGAACATCATCAACTAGATCAGGTTGCTCAGAGCCCTGTCCAACCTGACCTGGAATGTTGCCAGGGATGGGGCATCTCCAACCATTCTGGGCAACCTATGCCAGTGTTTCACCACTCTCATGTCTTCCTTACAACCAGTCTAAATCTAGCCTCTCATACTTTAAAACCTTCACACTTGTCCAGTCACAGTAGGCTCTGTCCCAATCCCTCCTGTATCACAATATCACAGTATCACAGTATCACAGTATCACCAAGGTTGGAAGAGACCTCAAAGCTCATCGAGTCCAACCTGTCACCACAGACCTCATGACTAGACCATGGCACCAAGTGCCACGTCCAATCTCCCCTTGAACACCTCCAGGGATGGCGACTCCACCACCTCCCTGGGCAGCACATTCCAATGATGAATGACTCTCTCAGTGAAGAACTTTCTCCTCACTTTGAGTCTAAACCTCCCCTGGCACAGCTTGAGACTGTGTCCCCTTGTTCTGGTGCTGGCTGCCTGGGAGAAGAGACCAACCCCTTCCTGGCTACAGCCACCTTGCAGGTAGTTGTAGAGGGCAATGAGGTCACCCCTGAGCCTCCTCTTCTCCAGGCTAAACAATCCCAGCTCCCTCAGCCTCTCCTCACAGGGCTGTGCTCAAGGCCTCTCCCCAGCCTTGTTGCCCTTCTCTGGACACATTCAAGTGCAGAGGGACCTCAACTGACTGGACAGATGGGCAGAGTCCAATGGGATGGCATTTAACGAGTCCAAGTGCCTGGTGCTGCACTTTGGCCACGGCAACCCCATGCAGAGCTACAGGCTGGGGTCAGAGTGGCTGGAGAGCTGCCAAACAGAGAGGGACCTGGGGGTACTGATTGACAGCCATCTAAACATGAGCCAGCAGTGTGTCCAGGTAGCCAAGAAGGCCAATGGCTTCCTGGCCTGCATTAGGAATAGTGTGGCCAGCAGGAGCAGGGAGGTCATTGTGCCCTGTGCTCTGCATTAGTTAGGCCGCACCTTGAGTACTGTGTCCAGTTCTGGGCCTCTCAGTTTAAGAAGGACATCGAGACACAGGGAGGTGGTGGAGTCACCGTCCCTAGAGGTGTTTAGGAAGACACTGGATGTGGTGCTTGGTGCCATGGTTTAGTTGATTAGACGGTGTTGGGTGATATGTTGGACTCAATGATCTTCAAGGTCTATTCCAACCTGGTTAATTCTATTCTATTTTCTTCTAAAAGGCTGAGGCACTTAATGCCTTCTATGTCTTTGATTGCAGGACTAGTTGTTACTGGGACAGCCAGGCAGTCAAGCTGAAAGGCAGGGATGGGGAACAGAGGGAGACCTCCACAATTCAAGAAGAAATGGTTGAACCAGCTGGTGAACGACCCAGACATACACAAGTCTATGGGGCCAGAGGGATTATGCACAAGAGGGCTGAGGGAGCTGGTGGATGTGCTTACCAAGCCCTTCTTCTTGATTTGTCAGTAGTCCTGGCTGGCCAGAGTGGTCCCAATGGACTGGAGATTACAAAATATCTGTAGAAATATCCAATAGCAAAATCCGTCTACAATAAGAGCTGCAAGGAGAATCCAGGGAACTGCATTCCTTTCAGTCTGACCCTGGTGCCAGGGAAGGTCATGGAGCAAATCATTATGAGTGCTGTAACACAGCATTTAAAGGACAATCAGTCAATGAGGCCCAGTCAGCACAGGTTCATGAAGGGCAGGTCCTGCTTAATGAACTTTATCTCCTGCTGTGACAAGGTGACCCAACAGGTAGATGAGGGAAAGGTTGTGGATGTTGTTTACCTGGAATTCAGAAAATGCTTTCACAGAATCAACCAGGTTGGAAGAGACATAGAATACATAGAATACATAGAATAAAGCAGGTTGGAAGAGACCTTCAAGATCACTGCGTCCAACCCATCAACCATTCAAACACCACCCAAACAACTAACCCACGGCACCAAGCACCCCATCAAGTCTCCTCCTGAAAACCTCCAGTGATGGCGACTCCACCACCTCCCCAGGCAGCCCATTCCAATGGGCAATCACTCTCTCTGTATAGAACTTTTTCCTAACATCTAGCCTGAACCTCCCCTGGCACAGCCTGAGACTGTGCCCTCTTGTTCTGGTACTGGGTGACTGGGAGAAGAGACCAACGTCCGTCTGTCTACAACCTCCCTTCAGCTAGTTGTAGAGAGCAATAAGGTCACCCCTGAGCCTCCTCTTTTCCAGGCTAAGCAACCCCAGCTCCCTCAGCCTCTCCTCATAGGGCTTGTGTTCCAAACCCCTCACCAACTTTGTTGCTCTTCTCTGGACTCGTTCCAGCAAGTCAACCTCCTTCCTAAACTGAGGGGCCCAGAACTGGACACAGGACTCGAGGTGTGGCCTAACCAGTGCAGTGTACAGGGGCAGAATGACCTCCCTGCTCCTGCTGGCCACACTGTTCCTGATGCAGGCCAGGATGCCATTGGCCCTCCTGGCTGCCTCGGCACACTGCAGGCTCATGTTCAGCCTACCATCGACCAGCACCCCCAGGTCCCTCTCCACCTGGCTGTTCTCCAGCCACTCTGACCCCAGCCTGTAGCTCTGCATGGGGTTGCTGTGGCCAATGTGCAGAACCCGGCACTTGGATGTGTTCAGTCTCATGCCGTTGGACTCTGCCCATCTGTCCAGCCTGTTGAGGTCCCTCTGCAGAGCCTCTCTACCCTCCAGCAGATCAACTCCTGCCCCCAGCTTGGTGTCGTCAGCAAATTTACTGATGATGGACTCAATGTCCTCATCCAGATCATCAATAAAGATGTTAAAGATGTTAAAGACCTCCAAGATCACCCAGTCCAACCTATCACCCAGCCCTAACCAGTCAACTAGACCATGGCACTAAGTGCCTCACCAGACTTTTCTTGAACACCTCCAGTGATGGTGACTCCACCACCTCCCTGGGCAGTACATTACAGTAACCAATCTCTCGCTGGGAAGAAATTCTTCCTAACATCCAGCCTAAACCTCCCCTGGTGCAGCTTGAGACTGTGTCCTCTTGTTCTGGTGCTGGTCGCCTGGGAGAAGAGACCAGCCCCCACCTGGCTACAACCTCCCTGCAGGTAGCTGTAGACAGCAATAAGGTCTCCCCTGAGCCTCCTCTTCTCCAGGCTAAGCAACCCCAGCTCCCTCAGCCTCTCCTCACAGGGCTGTGCTCCAGACCCCTCCCCAGCTTTGTTGCCCTTCTCTGGACACCTTCCAGCAACTCAACATCTTTCCTAAACTGAGTGTCCCAGAACTGGACACAGGACTCAAGGTGTGGCCTAATCAGTGCTGAGTACAGGGGAAGAATAACCTCCCTTGTCCTGCTGGCCACACTGTTCCTGATGCAGGGCAGGATGCCATTGGCTTTCCTGGCCACCTGAGCACACTGCAGGCTCATGTTCAGCCTACTATCTACCAGCAACCCCAGGTCCCTTTCTGCCTGGCTGCTCTTCAGCACTCTATCCCAAATTATAGCTGCTCGGGGTTGTTGTGGCCAAAAATTACAGCTTTCATACTGTTCCCCATAGCATCTTCATGAAAAACAGTGGCTGTCCTAAGCCTGGCTGCACTTACACGCTGCTGATTCAAACACTGGCTGGATGGCTGGGACCAGACAGTGTCAGTGAATGGAATGAAATCCAACTGGCATCCAGTCACAAGTGATATTCCCCAGGGCTCAGTTATGGGGCCAGTCTTGTTTAATATCTTTATCAATGATCTTGACAAGGGGATTGAGAGCACTCTCAGTAAGTCTGTAGATGACACCAAGTCAGGTGGGAGTGTTGATCTGTCAGAGGGTAGGAAGGCCCTTCAGGGGGAACTGAACAAGCTGGATTGATGGGCTGAGCCCAATCATATGGCCTTTAACAAGGCCAAGTGCTGGGTTCTGCACTTGGGCTGCAAAAACCCCGGCAGCCCTGCAGGCTGAGTGACTGGAAAGTTGTTTGGCAGAAAGAGACCTAGGGGTGTTGACAGCCAGCTGAACATGAGCCAGCAGTGTACCTGGGCAGCCAAGAAAACTAACAGCATCCTGGCCTGCATCAGGAATAGTGTAGCCAGCAGGACTAGAAAGATGGTTTTCCCACTGTATTCAGCACTGGTGAGGTTGCACCTTGAATGCTGTGTTCAGGTTTAGGCACCACGGTGTAAGAGAGACATTGACGTTACGGATTGTGTCCAGAGAAGGGAAACGTAGCTGGTGAAGGTCCTTGAGAACAAGTGTTATGAGGAGAGGCTGAAGGAGCTGGAATTGTTTAATCTGAAAAAAAGGAGGCTGAGGGTACAGCTTCTTGCACTCTACAAATACCTGAAAGAAGGTTATAGAGAAGTGGGTATGGGTCTCTTCTTACAGTCACAAGTGACAGGATGAGAGGAAATGGCATCAAGTTACACCAGGTGAGGTTTAGCTTAGACATGAGGAAAAGCTTCTGTAACAAAAGAGTTATCAAAGACAGGAACAGGCTACCCAGGGAAGTGGCTGAATCACTACCCCTGGAGGCATTTAAAAGATGTCTAGGTATGGTGCTCAAATAAATAGAATAGAATAGAATAGAATAGAATAGAATAGAATAGAATAGAATAAAGGAGCTTGGAAAAGACCTTCGAGATCATCAAGTCCAACCTATCACCCAACACCATCTAATCAACTAAACCATGGCACCAAGCACAGACGGATGTTGGTCTCTTCTTCCAGGCAGCCAGTATCAGAACAAGAGGACACAGTCTCAGGCTGCGCCAGGGGAGGTTCAGGCTGGATGTTAGGAAATAGTTCTATACAGAAAGAGTGATTGCCCATTGGAATGGGCTGCCTGGGGAGGTGGTGGAGTCACCATCACTGGAGGTTTTCAGGTGGAGACTTGATGGGGTGCTTGGTGCCGTGGGTTAGTTGCTTGGGTGGTGTTGGATTGGTTGATGGGTTGGACGCGGTGATCTTGAATGTCTCTTCCAACCTGGTTTATTCTATGTATTCTATGTATTCTATGTAAACACCTCCAGTGAGGGTGACTCCACCACCTCCCCAGGCAGCACATTCCAACGGCCAATCTCTCTTGCTGGGAAGAACTTCCTAACCTCCAGGCTAAACCTCCCCTGGCACAGCCTGAGACTGTGTCCTCTTGTTCTGGAGCTGGTTGCCTGGGAGAAGAGACTAACTCCCACCTGACTACAACCTCCCTTCAGGTAGTTGTAGAGAGCAATAAGGTTTCCCCTGAGCCTCTTCTTCTCCAAGCTAAGCAACCCCAGCTCCCTCAGCCTCTCCTCAAAGGGCTGTGCTCCAGACCCCTCCCCAGCTTTGTTGCCCTGCTCTGGATACCTTCCAGCAACTCAACATCTTTCCTAAACTGAGGGTCCCAGAACTGGACACAGGACTCAAGGTGTGGCCTAACCAGTGCTGAGTACAGGGCACAATGACTTCCCTGCTCCTGCTGGCCACACTATTCCTGGTGCCGACCAGGCTGCCCTTGGCCTTCTTGGCCACCTGGGCACACTGCTGGCTCATGTAGTGATAGTGACCCTGTTAGAGTTAGATAATGGTTAGACTCAATGATCTTGAAAGTCTTTTCCAACCACAGTGATTCTGTGATTCTGTGAGACATGAACAGCATTTTCTTGCAGAGGTTTTCCTAGCAGAATTGTTCATTCTATTCATTCAGCCATTTTACTCCTGTTTCTGAAGTTTCAATCCTGTGAACTTTGTCAGATTTTTCTTCCCCTGTTCAAGAAAGGTAACTCTCTGTATAAAAGTCCTCTGTCACAGGGCATAGAACAGATCCATCTCCCACTGTTTCAAAAATACAGGGATAAAATTACTTTCTGCACTCATTAATAATAAAACATTTGTGGATGCTGAGGGGTGAGAAAAGTCATCAAATATTCATCAGCTTCTGTTTTCTATTTATTGGACAGGGACCTTCCAAGAAAATACGTAAAGCAATGACAAAAGAGTTTATTTCCTTGAGTCCATAATCCCAAGCACAGCACCCTGGGGGGAGGACCATGCTCCTACTTTGGTGACTCTTATCAAATCTGCTTCAGTGAGCTGTCATTTCTAAGCAAAGCTGAGCTGCTGATGGGTTTATACAGATTCCTTGGTAGGTAGATGGGCTCTAAAGTAGCTTTCTGTTCCTGCTGCTGAAGTGGTAGACTTGAACTCCTGATGAGAACAAGCATTTTTATTCTATGATGCTAAAATGGAAATGTAAGCTCTGCAGGGAAAACATGAGCAGTGGGATTGTCAGTTTGCAGGCATTTCTTTTTTTCTCCAAGTATTTTAGCACCCAAAACTTTTCTGTGATAACTTCTTGCTTCACTTGGCAGTACTCTGCCATCTGCCTCCATCACTGGTGGAGTGAGAAGGGGCAGCATGGATGATTGAGTCCTGTGGTGCTTCCATACCTGACTGGAGGGTGGAGGGCAAGTTTTAAGACACTGATCCTTCTTTGTACCTTTGATCAGATAACTGTGTTAATGCTCTTTCCCTCTGGTTTGGAAGAGCACAGCAGCATTTCATACCAGCTGATACACTCCAGGCTTTGGGTGAGCAAGGCACTTAAACACATCTGACTTGACATTAATGAGTGGCCTTAACTGCCTTCAAGATTTCCTACAGCTGACACATGCTTAAGTATGGGGCTGCACTGTGCCCTTGCACAAGCTGCTGATTCCCAGCTTCGCCAGCTATCTATAGCTTCATTGTCATTACTGGTAGTAGACACCTTTGATTCTCCTGTGGGTGCAGGCTGTCTTTGGCACTGACAAGCTGTCTAGGCTGTAAAACTCCCCTGAGCATTGCTCTATTTAATCCTGACCTCCATTTCTTCTGAATGCAATGCTGCCTGCCGCTCTGCCATATGCTCAGGTGGCTGCAGCTCTTATCTAAGAATTCTGTGTGTGCATGTAAGCAGATGTATATAATGTGTATATGTTTGCTTGTTAGACTGCAGGAGACTTTATGTGTGTGCATCGTCTGTGACAGTTTCTCCCTTTTTGGGGAGGAAAAAGGGATAACAGTATTTTGTAAATAAACTCCTTTGTGTTTGGGCAGCCATGGGAATGGTGTAGCCTGCAAGGGAAATACTCTTGCAATAACTGGAACATGCTGATAGTTCATCCTGGCAGTCTTTAGGATCTATTTGGAGTCTAAAACTATTTTCTAACTGACTTGGATGCAAGCCAGGTTTTCCCAAAGGATTAGTTCCTGTTTCAGAGCCTAAAACAAAAAGATATTTTTTTTTCTGAAGTTTATGTATTTTAGGCAGAAGAGTTTATGTTTATACCCAAACTAACCAAGGCCCTCAGAAATACCAAAGTATTTCTCATCTGCTTCAAAACTTGAATAAATATCTTTCTTTCAGAGGAACTGAAAGTAAATTATCTTGAGATTTCTTTTCTTATGTCAGTGCCTACACAGAAATTAAACTCTGCTCTGAGAGATGCCTTTCACTCATGCAGATGTAGAAGAACCATTTTGTATATTGGCTGCTTCTCTGCATATACATAGAATATACATACATAGAATAAACCAGGTTGGAAGAGACCTTCAAGATCATTGTGTCCAACCCATCAACCAATCCAACACCACCTAAACAACTAACCCATGGCACTAAGCACCCCATCAAGTCTCCTCCTGAACACCTCCAGTGATGGTGACTCCACCACCTCCCCAGGCAGCCCATTCCAATGGGCAATCACTCTCTCTGCGTAGAACTTCTTCCTCACATCCAACCTAAACCTCCCCTGGCGCAGCCTGAGACTGTGTCCTCTTGTTCTGGTACTGGCTGCCTGGGAGAAGAGACCAACATCTGCCTGTCTACAACCTCCCTTCAGGTAGTTGTAGAGATGACCTCATCACAGTTTTGCAGCACAGATTTGTATATTACTAAAAAGTTAATAACATTGTCTTCTTTCCCCCCCCCCTTTTTTTCCTTCCCCCTCCTTTTTTTCCCATTTTTTTTTCCCTCAGTGCAAAGAAAACTCAAACCACACTCAGTAGGAAGCCAGACTGTGAATTAATCTCTCTTTTGAAAATGAATTGGCAAAGTATACCTACTGAAAATATGAATCCTTTGTGATTAAGCTCTTGCAGAATCTAAGGTAGATAAGCAAATAGCTTTGAAGTACCATAAAATGTAGCTGGTCACATACTCTATTTAAGTAGATGTTGCTTGCTATCTGTTTTTCCCCTTTTTCAGTCCACACACAAGAGCTCAGTGTAAAATAGGGTGCTGGTTAAACTTAGTATGACTTTACACCATGACGGTTTGGCTGTACACCAAGCCAGGGTCAAGTATTCACAGCAGCCCATTTTGCCCCTCTAATTGCCACTTTCTTCCCCCCCAAATATACTGATAGAACAGTGTTTCTACCAGTTCTAAAAGCCAATGCCAAAACAAGTTGCCCAGAGAGGCTATGGACTCTCCGTTCTTGGAGATACTGAAAAGCCATCTGGAATCAGTCCCAGGCAACTAACTCCAGGTGGCCCTGCTTGAGCAGTGGGGGTGGATCAGGTGACCTCCAGGTGTTCCTTCCAACTTCAACCATTCTGTGACTGTTTGAAAAGAATGTGTGCACCTTTCAGGACAAACTATCTGAATGGCCTTGGTTAGGTTATGACATGACAGTTCTTCTGGCACAGCTGGCGGTACTGGGCAACACCTAGCATGAAACCCCAACTACCTGTGTGGTGCACTACACCCATCCTGAAAACGGGGGGAGGGCTTGTGAGAGATTTTTGGGCCTCCCTGGAGGGGGTTTTCCCCCTTGGGAAACTGACTTGGTCTGTCCCACTCCCCCCCACCTTGTCCAGCAGGGGTATAAGAGGGAGGACATTGCAGCCATTGCTCTCTCTCTTCCTTCTGCTTTGCAGGGATGAAAGAGTTGCTTCTGGCTTGCTGCTCCCCTGCCACATGGTCCTCCCTGCTGCTTTCCACACTGGTTCTGTATCTCACATTTTTCTTTTCCTTTTCCCATCCATCCTTGTTCCTTACCCTTGTGAACCCTGCCTGTCACTGTTACATAAATATATATATATATATATATATATATGTACACTGTTTAAAGAAAAATTCTTTGCCTCTCTACTTCCAAGCTGAACCCAAATTATTTCTTGGTGGACTTGCTCCCCTCCCTTTTTTCCCCCCTCTCTCTATTGGGGAAGAGGAGGGGGGGAAATGGTGGAGTGATTCTCAGCCTTGCCCCCATCTGAGCTTTTAAGCCCCAGTTAAGGCTCAAAGCACCACAACCTGTGAGCAGACGTTACTCCATGCAGGAACTTCTTAGCACACTAAACTTGTTTCTGAAGGCCTCAGTAAATGAATCATAAAAGGCATGCCTCACCAGCATGCTGAGGATGTTCAACTCAACTACATTTAATTTCAGATAAATGTAGAGAATTAAATAAATATAATTATGAATGCATGTATGGCTGCTCTCATGCAGGCTGTGGTTCAAGACTCCCAGAGGGGGTGGCCTAGCATACCTCCTGAAAAAGGTACATTGTCTAGGAGCCAAACCACGAGTGAGTCCTGAAATTTCTCGGTTGAATTCAACACTCCTTGGGTGGGAAGGAACCATTGCAAAAAGTACACTCCTTATGAGTCTGACACTGGTTATGGCTTTAGTAGTCATGTTGTCAAAAAATCAGCCTTTGGACCAAAAAAAACCCCCCCAGTTGTTTCCCAGAAGGCTCAACAAATGACAGCTCTGGGCAGAGAGTACAAGAGGCACAAATGAATGAGGTGGACCTGAATTGCCCTGTGATCTCGAAGAGCTGACAATGCCATCAAAGTAATTATCTGAGGCAGATAAATAAATAAGAAAGACTATGTGAAATTGCATTCCTGTTATGTCTATGATTGAAGTTAGGTCAGACAGCTGCCCTTAAAGCTTGCTGTTGTTTCTCTAAAGGTTTGAGAGTCATTCTCTGGAGTCAAAAGTCCTAACATCTCCTCAGTAGCTCTGTGCATTGAATTCCTGCAATGGCAGTATCAGGTTTTGCTTCGCTGAGAACTGATATTTTCTCAGCTGAGTTGGAGGTCCTTCCCTACAACATCAAACTTTTTTTCTGGAGCAGTAGAGTTCTTGACTGCTTTTCGCTTTTGGACCCAAGTTACTCACTTCAGATGTGTGATACTCACTATACCTCAGAAACCTTCCACTGCTCCCTTTCACACCACAACAATCCAGTACATGTCAGTACCCCTTCTCTGCCAACACAGTATCACAGTATCACTAAGGTTGGAAGAGACCTCGAGGATCATCAAGTCCAACCTGTCACTACAGACCTCATGACTAGACCATGTCACCAAGTGCCACGTACAATCCCCTCTTGAACACCTCCAGGGACGGCGACTCCACCACCTCCCTGGGCAGCCCATTCCAATGACGAATGACTCACTCAGTGAAGAACTTTCTCCTCACCTCGAGTCTAAACCTCCCCTGGCACAGCTTGAGACTGTGTCCCCTTGCTCTGGTGCTGGTTGCCTGGGAGAAGAGACCAACCCCTTCCTGTCTACAACCACCTTTCAGGTAGTTGTAGAGGGCAATGAGGTCACCCCTGATCCTTCTCTTCTCCAGGCTAAACAATCCCAGCTCCCTCAGCCTCTCCTCACAGGGCTGTGCTCAAGGCCTCTCCCCAGCCTTGTTGCCCTTCTCTGGACACATTTAAGCATCTCAATGTCCTTCTTAAACTGAGAGGCCCAGAACTGGACACAGGACTCAAGGTGTGGCCTAACCAATGCAGAGTCCAGGGGCACAATGACCTCCCTGCTCCTGCTGGCCACACTATTCCTAATACCAGGCCAGGATGCCATTGACCCTCTTGGCCACCTTTGCACACTGCTGGCTCATGTTTAGGCAGCTGTCAATCAGCACCCCCAGGTCCCTCTCTGTTTGGCAGCTCTCAGCCACTCTGACCCCAGCCTGTAGATCTGCATGGGGTTGCCGTGGCCAAAGTGCAGCACCCCACCCTTGGACTTGTTAAATGCCATGATCAGACAGGGCTAGTTTCTACCTGATGCATTGCACAGACATCTTCCCTTCTTTCTGGCTGCCATAGGTAATCTTTCTCAGAATGTATTTATTCTATTGAACTGCCCAGGCTTTAAAAAATCTCCCTGCATAAACACATGGAGAAACAGGATCAGGGTTGCAGCTTGCAAGACAGATGGGTGCAAGACCATGTTGGAGAATACACAAGCACACAGGTCCAGTCCACTTGTTAGCTTCAGTCTTTGTTCTTCCGTATTAAATTAGGGTGATTAAAACGTTGGCTACCCAATCACTGTAATTAGGCAAACCTGTGCTGCTGCAGGAAGATATCTTGCCTGCTACTCTCTGCTTCAGATTGACTTCATGGAGCTAGCACAGAATTCTGAGGGATCGTAGCTCATTTTTCACCAAGTAAATGATCCATTTTCAAACTAACCAAAAAAGCACAGGTCGGAAGGGTTTGCAACAGGGTTACTTCATTGGAGGTGTTCAGGAGGAGACTTGATGGGGTGCCATGGATTAGTTGTTTAGGTGGGTTGGATTGGTTGATGGGTTGGACACGATGATCTTGAAGGTCTCTTCCAACCTGGTTTATTCTGTGTATTCTATGGATTCTACTTCTGTGATGCTGCCTATAGAAATCCCACTGCTAGCACATAAAGGCTGGTGGAAAAGAAACAGAGTCAATGCCTGCAGAGATTTATGCCAGATTGAACCACAGCATGGGCTGGTCTTTGAACAGAGCCATCCTGGTATCTTTAAAACTGAGGGCAGGATGTGTGTGTTCAAGAGAAACTGTAGCGGTGCTATGCAGCAAGTGTACACAGGAAATACATTCATTGAAAACAGAGAGCACCAAATCATGATCGTGGACCAAGGTCATGGCTCTGGATAGTAGAAGCACAGAAAGACAAGCCCACTTCAGGAGGAAGTCCTTTACGGTTACTGCTGAAGAGTTGAAAGAGGTTGCCTGCAAACAGCTGTGTACTTCAAAGCATGGTGTCCAGCAGGGTGACTGCAGAGGGGTGGACTAAATTGCTTAAGCTATATAGAAAAATGAGGTTGATCAAGCAGAACCCATGTACTCAGCTGGACTCTCCCTCTCTTGGGAGAGGTGCCATGACGGACAAAAGGGAAGCAGGAGGTGACACACTAAGGTATTTAGAAGTGTGAAAGGCAAAAGGGCATTTCGCAGGCTGTGCAAACCTTCCAAACATCTAGGAGGCTTCACAAGGTGTCAAAGTCCTCTGATATTTGTCCTGAGGATGTCTGCATCTGTCTGGGAGGCCAAATGGCAGATACTTTCCCTCCAGGCTTAGTTTATACTTGCAAGTTTTAGACAGCACTGAAGTCTCCATTATGCCTCTGCTGTAGATTAAGGTTGCATTTCTAGCATTCAGCAACCCTGGGTTTCCCTCTGCCTGGCTGCAGCTTTTAATTGAAATCACCTAGGCAGAAATAAGCATCCAAGATCAGAAAGAGCATAGAGGGGAAAATCCCTTTAAATCCCAGTTTAGGTGTGAGTTGCTTGGAGATTTTGTGCCCAGTATCAGACTTGCCTCTAACTTGGACAAACAACATTCTCAGTCTTTGTCTCAAGTGTTCAGCTTCTGATCTGATAAACAAAATTCCTAGGGGAATTCTGGAGATCTCTTTAGAGGTCCCTACTGAACAGCTGAGTATTAGGTCAGGAAACTCATGGCAAAACATTCCTGTTTTCTACTGTAGAGCTAAGTATTTTCTCTCATGCCTATGGTGTGGCTCAGTTGGTAGCACATAAAACCCTTAATGGGAAGGTCGTGAGTTCAAGCCTGCAGTTGGGCACTAGTGTCCTCCCTACTCTAGTCATGCGGTCTGTGGTGACAGGTCGGATTCGAGGATCTTTGAGGTCTCTTCCAACCTTAGTGATACTGAATTCCAAAGTGGTCACAGTTGTTGACTCTCCTATCACCTGCAGGAAAAAAACATATTCAGGAAAACCCTCAAGTACATCTTGTTAAGGGGCAGAGAATCACCCTCAACAGAGATTTGGCTCTTTGAGTGAATTTTGTAGGCCAACACTTCTCAACCTAACCTTTATGGTTTCAATGATACCTGAAATATTTTTCATTTATGCTTTCTAAAATTCAGAAATATGCACCTTTAAAAAAAAAAATTTGCTTTGCCTCTTCTTTCCCAGTGAAACATTTTTCAGAAAACTTGTTGCTTCTGCCCTAGAAATGACAGTCCCACCTTCCCCCACAGAAAAAGAATAGGACAAGGAAAATGAAATTATTGTTGATCTGGATGAGGGCATTGAGTCCATCATCAGTAAGGTTGCTGGCGACACCAAGCTGGGGGCAGGAGTTGATCTGTTAGCGGGTAGAAGAGCTCTGCAGAGGGATCTTGATTGGCTGGACAGAGGGGCAGAGTCCAACATGATGGCATTCAACAAGTCCAAGTGCTGGGTGCTGCACTTTGGACACAACAACCCCATGCAGAGCTACAGGCTGGGGTCAGAGTGACTGGAGAGCTGCCAAACAGAGAGGGACCTGGGGGTACTGATTGACGGATGCCTAAACATGAGCCAGCAGTGTGCCCAGGTGGCAAAGAAGGCCAATGGCATCCTGGCCTGTGTCAGGAACAGTGTGGCCAGCAGGAGCAAGGAAGTCATTGTGCCTCTGTACTCAGCACTGCTAAGGCCATACCTTGAGTCCTTTGTCCAGTTCTGGGACCCTCAGTTTAGAAAAGATGTTGAGTTGCTGGAAGGTGTCCAGAGAAGGGCAACAAAGCTGGGGAGGGGTCTGGAGCACAGCCCTGTGAGGAGAGGCTGAGGGAGCTGGGGTTGCTTATCCTGGAGAAGAGGAGGCTCAGGGGAGACCTTGCTGTCTACAACTACCTGAAGGGAGGTTGTATCCAGGGGGTGGTTGGTCTCTTCTCCCAGGCAACCAGCACCAGAACAAGAGGACACAGTCTCAAGCTGTGCCAGGGGAAGTTTAGGCTTGAGGTGAGGAGAAAGTTCTTCCCCGCAAGAGAGATTGGCCATTGGAATGTGCTGCCCAGGGAGGTGGTGGAGGCACCATCTCTGGAGGTGTTCAAAAAGGTATTGGATGAGGCACTTGGTGCCAGGGCTTAGTTAATTAGGTGGTGTTGGGTGATAGGTTGGACTTGATTATCTCTGAGGTCTTTTCCAACCTTGTTGATTCTATGATTCTATGAAAGGAAGAAAGTTAGGAGCAGCCTTGGCTGTAGTGATCATGACATTGTAGAGTTCAGTATCACACCAGAGAGAAAGAAGGCAGTGAGAGGGATTATAACCCTGGACTTCAGGAGGCTAGCTTTGTCCTCTTCAAAGATATACTTGGTGGAATGCCTGGGGTAAGACCCTGAAAGGTAGAGAGAGAGTGTAATGGTTTAAATCAGGACAAATGGGTTAAACCAATCCAGTGGGTTAACCTGTCTGTTCCCCATAAATAGAAGTGAGGGAAAAGTAACACTTGGGGTTGAGATTTAAAAAAGAAATAATTGAAAAAGGTGAGGTAAGAATAGAATTTACTGATCAAAATCAGATAACCACAGTACAAAATGCATCATCACCTTAGCCTGTTTGCAGCAGCACAGCACAAAGCAGCAGCAAGCAGAAGCAAGTGAGCTTAAAGCCCAAGCCAGAAAACTGCTCCCCCATCCTTTCTTGTTCTGCTGCCATCCCAGTGGAAGAGACAACACCCAAAAAGCCTGGAACCCAAAAGCAGCAACCAGAACAGGAAGCCTCCCACATCTATCTGAACTTCAAGCCCCACAATACTTCGCCCCAGCTAGCACTTTCATTTTTGAAGCTGGCATGGCTGAAGTATGATATGAATGGACCTGCAAGTGCTGAGGGAGATGGCTGGTGATGTTGCTCTAGCACTCTGCATAATTAATAAAAGATCATGGAGAAAGGGAGAGGTGCCTGAGGAATGGAGGGAAGCCAATGTCACTCCAGTCTTCAAATGGGACAAGAAGACAGACCCAGGAAATTACAGACCTCTATCCCTGGAAAAGTGAAGTAGCAGCTCATTCTGGATGTCTTCTCTAGGAAAAGAAGGTTACCAGAAGCTGCCAGCATGGAATTACTGTGGAGAAATCAGGTTTGACTGATCTGATAGCCTCCTATGATGGTGTGACTGAATGGGTTGATGAAGGGAGAGTAGTTGATGTTGCTCAAATAGCCAACTGTATCCTGGGCTGCATCAAAACATGGAGCACTGGAACAGGCTGCCCAGAGAGGTTGTGGAGTCTCCATCTCTGGAGCCTTTCAAAACCCAACTGGATGAATTCCTGTGTGGACTACCATAACTAGAGATTGAGGATGATCAAGTTGAGTGCCTGTGGGAGAAAATTAGAGGGAAGACCAACAAGGCAGACATCCTGGTTGGAGTCTGTTATAGACCACCCAACCAGGATGAAGAGGTTGATGATTTATTCTATAGGCAGCTAAAGGCTGTCTCAAGATCACCAGTCCTTGTTCTTATGGGCGACTTTAACCTGCCTGATATCTGCTGGGAACTCAGCAGAAAGGAGGCAGTCTAGGAGGTTCTTAGAGTGTATGGAGGACAGCTTCTTATCCCAGATGCTATGTGAGCCTACCAAGGGTTAGGCTTTGCTTGACCTTTTTACAAACAGAGAAGGGCTGGTAGGAGATGTGGTGGTTGGAGGCTGTCTGGGGTCCAGTGACCATGAGATAATTGTGTGTTCAATACGCAGTCAAGCTAAGAGGGGCAGCAACAAAACTTCCACTCTGGACTTCCAGAGGGCAGTCTTCAGGTTACTTAAGGAACTAACTCAGAAGGTACCTTGGGAATCAACCCTTAAAACCAAAGGGGCCCAGGAGGGCTGCACCTACTTCAAGGAGGAACTCTTGAAGGCGCAGGAACAGGCTGTCCCAATGTGCTGGAAGATGAGCCGCCACGGCAGACAGCCAGCCTGGATGGGTGATGAACTTCTAAAGGAACTAAGGGAAAAAAAGAGGGTGTATCATCTTTGGAAGAAAGGGGAGGCAACTCATGGAATGTTTCAGGATGTTGCTAGGTCTTGTAGGAAAAAAATTAGAGAGGCAAAAGCCTCTCATGTGGTTCTGTGACACAGAAGGAGTGGAAGCAGGTCTGAGCCTCGTAATAGCTGCTGTGTTAATTTTCTCCTCCATTTTCAAACACTTGTCAAATACATGCATTATGCACAGTAACATATTGAAGCTTGAGACTGAGGGGTCATTTCAGGCAACAAACCTATCTGAAGCTGTGCTGAAATAGGGCTTTTAGATATTGCAGGCTATTTTGCAGAAAGACATGTTGTGAAAGCTGCCTCCCTCATCTGACAGCATCTTTTGCTTCATTACATCTTTGTACAAATACTGGTGGGAAATGCATCAGGCAGACTTTTAGTGAAAATTACAGCATGTACATCAATTTTTTCATTGCACTGCCTGTCACTGTTTTCCTGGTTTCTGTCTCTTGGTAATGTTTGGTAAACACAGTATATCCAAGAAGTGCAACAGAAGACACTAACCCTAGGGGTAGGGTTAGGGAGGTTGTAGCCAGGTGGGAGTTGGTCTCTTCTGCCAGGCAACTGGCACCAGAACAAGAGGACACTGTCTCAAGATGTGCCAGGGGAGGTTTAGGCTGGAGGTTAGGAAGAAGTTCTTCCCAGAAAGAGAGATTGGCCATTGGAATGTGCTGCCCAGGGAGGTGGTGGAGTCACCGTCCCTGGAGGTGTTTAGGAAGAGACTGGATGGGGTGCTTGGTACCAGGGCTTAGTTAATTAGATGGTGTTGGGTAATAGGTTGGATCTCAGAAGTCTTTTCCAACCTGGTTAGTTCTATTCTATTCTATTCTATTCTATTCTATTCTATTCTATTCTATTCTATTCTATTCTATTCTATCCTATCCTATGTTGCCCATGGTCTTCTCATTTTTCTTTACAGTGTAAAGTGCTGTTTGTTGTTTCTGGGTTTTTGCTCATATTGTTTAAATTGTTACATGTTCCTCCTGGTGAGACATCTGTTCCACAACTGAATATTTCAAACCAGTAAATAGGTTTTATTACTATTTTATGCAGGAATTTCTTTAATTAATAAAATTATTAATAGTTTTATTAACAATTCTGCCTATTAAATATTAATAACCTCCATACAATCATAACAGTTTCTGAAGGAAGTAAGAGGGGATTTTTGACCACTGGCTGTAGAAAGGCTGGCTCAGCTGCACGAAGGAGTTTTGACTATGGCATCTAACCTTAGACTGATATGCTTGTACAGAGCCTAAACCAGTGTGGGATAAGCAGCTCAAGAAGTTATTGCAAAGTTATATAGTGAGGGTTGAAAAAAACAACTGCTAGGAGTCAGTACTTGTGGTTCACACAGCATGCCAACAAGACTGGCAGGCTGGAATACAAAGGTCTCCTTCTGCTCTGTGGGAAAGGAGTGGATATCATTTTCATAGGAGGGTTAGCTGCAACAGTTGAGGCTTCTGAATGATTTCAAGTCATGCTGCACAAAATGGTACTGAGGGCATAACTTCTGATCCCTTTTCCCCAGGGATTCTTTCCTGGCTCTTTTGCTGTTTAGCTCTATGTTCCCACTGAATAAAGGGAGATCTGTTTTTCATGGAACAGATCAGTCTCCAGCCAGTGCAGCATTTGGCACAGCAGAACACAAGGTTGTGAGATTTGCTCATTTACAAACTACATACAGCAGTATTTATGGTTTGGGTTGTTTAACTTTTCAACATCAGTTAACCAGACTGGTAAAATTACCTCAGTGGTTGCCAGAAACTGATAGCAATTTTCTCTTTATTTATGATATGGTTCTACTAAATTTATGTGAAAGATTCACATGCATACCACTTGAGCATATACCCATTTATAAGCAGAGCACAGAGAACAGGACATACTCAGGGCTCTGTGGATAACACTAGCACTGAGCATGCTTCCTAAATCTGTTGAGCACCTACCCTGTCATAGCTTGAGGCCATTCTTCTTGTTCTATCACTTATTACATGTGAGAAGAGACCAGCAGCAGCCTCTCTACAATGTCCTTTCAAGCAATAAGGTCTTCAGCAATGAGGTCTTCCCTCAGCCTCTTCTTTTCCACACTAACCATCCCCAGCTCCTTCAGTCACTCCTCATAAGATTTATTCTCCAGGCCCTTCCACAGCCTCGTTGCCCTCCTCTGCCCTGGCTCCATCACCTCCACATCTCTCCTGTATTGAGGTGCCTCAAACTGGACACAATACTCAAGGTGTGGCCTCACCAGAGCTGAGCACAAGGGGACAATCACCTCCCTACTCCTGGTGGACACAGCATTTCTGATACAAGCCAGGTGCCACTGGCTTTCTTGGCCACCTGGGCACAATGCTTCCTTGACTGACTGGACAGATGGGCAGAGTCCAATGGGATGGCATTTAATAAGTCCAAGTGCCGGGTGCTGCACTTTGGCCACGGCAACCCCATGCAGAGCTACAGGCTGGGGTCAGAGTGGCTGAGAGCTGCCAAACAGAGAGGGACCTGGGGGTGCTGATTGACACCCGCCTAAACATGAGCCAGCAGTGTGCCCAGGTGGCCAAGAGGGCCAATGGCATCCTGGCCTGGTATTAGGAATAGTGTGGCCATCAGGAGCAGGGAGGTCATTGTGCCCCTGTACTCTGCATTGGTTAGGCCACACCTTGAGTCCTGTGTCCAGTTCTGGGCCCCTCAGTTTAGGAAGGACATCGAGACACTTGAACGTGTCCAGAGAAGGGCAACAAGGCTGGGGAGAGGCCTTGAGCACAAGCCCTATGAGGAGAGGCTGAGGGAGCTGGGATTGTTTAGCCTGGAGAAGAGAAGGATCAGAGGTGACCTCATTGCCCTCTACAACTACCTGAAAGGTGGTTGTAGACAGGAGGGGGTTGGTCTCTTCTCCCAGGCAACTAGCACCAGAACAAGGGGACACAGTCTCAAGCTGTGCCAGGGGAGGTTTAGACTCGAGGTGAGGAAAAAGTTCTTCACTGAGCGAGTCGTTCGTCATTGGAATGGGCTGCCCAGGGAGGTGGTGGAGTCACCGTCCCTGGAGATGTTCAAGGGGAGATTGGACGTGGCACTTGGTGCCATGGTCTAGTTGTGAGGTCTGTTGGAACAGGTTGGACTTGATGATCCTTGGGGTCTCTTCCAACCTTAGTTACTGTGATACTGTGATACTGTGATATTCAGTTGCCTGTTGATTAGACCCTGCTTTCTGCCAGATAGCTTTCCAACCACACTGGAACTGGCTCAAAACACCATTGTAGAAGCATTGTACATGGGCTGTGGCCTATGCAAGAATATGTCTCTGCCTGAGACTAGCTCAAGAAAAAGTGGACCTGGGTTTTGTTAAAATAATTGGATGTGGGTAGCAACATCCAGTGGAAAGGGAAGATATAGATAGAGATAGAGCTATAGAGATAGAAATACAGAGATAGAGAGGTATAGAGATAGAAGTAAAGGGAGAGAGATAGAGATAGAGATAGAGATAGAGATAGAGATAGAGATAGAGATAGAGATAGAGATAGAGACAGAGAGAGAGAGAGAGAGAGAGAGAGATAGAGACAGAGAGAGAGATAGAGATAGAGAGGTAGAGGTAGAGATAGAGATAGATAGAGATAGAGTTGATAGAGATAGGTAGAGGCAGAGAAAGAGATAGCAATAGAGATAGAGATAGAGATATATATATAGAGAGAGATGATGTAGGTATATAAAAAAGCAAATACCTTTTTTCTGCTGTGCAATTCATAATGATCTGTGGATTTTGTTGTCATTTGCAGGCAGTAATATTAGCATACATAAAAGAACATTGTATTTACAGAGCCATTAAGCCTCTGAACATGCATATAGAATACCAAATGAGGTTAAAATCATGCTCTGCATCTCAGATGAACAATAACTGGAGCTGCAAAGGAAAAAGGGTATCTTGTCCAGTATTTGTGAGGCTTCTTTAAAACCTAGGGGTTTTGCTGTTTTGGTTTTGTTGTGGTTTGTTGTTTGGGGGGGGGGGGTGAGGGGGGTGGTGGGAGGGGTTGGTTGGTTGGTTGTTTTAAAGGAATTGGCTTCATATTTGGCAAATAAGGTTGTCCTTTGCACTCATGTTTAACATAGCAATTGTTGTAAAGAATACTGGTCAACCTGCTGAATTCTTGATTTAGAGCTAGTTAAGGGTTTATAAATCACACTTCCATTTTTCAGATCCTTGCAAAGATGTTCCCCAAGGTCATGGGAAAATGAAAACAGAATCACATACCCTCTGCATTGCAGTTGGGGTGTTTTGTATTAACCTTCTGCTTCTAAAAACTCTACACATGGGAAGTCTTCAAAATAATGGCTAGAGTCCTGTGCCTGTATCTGGACTAATATGGCCAGCAGGACCAAGGAAGTGACTGTGCCCCTGTACTTGGCACTGGTAAGGCCACAACTCAAATACTGAGTTCAGTTTTGGACCCCTCACTACATGAAGGGCAGTGAGATACTGAAGTATGTCCAGACTAAGACAATGAAGCTGGTGAGGGGCCTGGAGCAGGAGTCTTCTGAGGAGTGGCTGAAGGAACTGGAGTTTAGTCTGGAGAAGAGCAGGCTGAGGGGAGGCCATATTGCTCTCTACAGCTGTGTGAAAGGAGGTTGTAGTGAGGTAAGGGTCAGTCTCTTCTCCCTAGTAATTAGTGGAAATATAATTTACAAAGCCTTATCTTTGATGTTAAGTATCTACAAAGCCTGTTTCCACTTCTATGCCTGTCCAGTGCACATTTCTGGCATGACAACCCATACTAGATGGGTTAGTTATAACTTGTTTGTTGGTTTGTTTGTTTCTTACTGGATGGAGAGGGGGAATCTGGACCTAATAAAAAGGCTGGAAACACATACCTTCTCCTCAGCCTTATTTGGCATGGGAAACAAAGAGATCACAGTATCACAGTATCACCAAGGATGGAAGAGGCCTCAAAGATCATCGAGTCCAACCTGTCACCACAGACCTCATGACTAGACCATGGCACCAAGTGCCACATCCAATCCCCTCTTGAACACCTCCAGGGATGGTGACTCCACCACCTCCCTGGGCAGCACATTCCAATGACGAATGACTCGCTCAGTGAAGAACTTTCTCCTCATCTCGAGTCTAAACCTCCCCTGGCACAGCTTGAGACTGTTCTGGTGCTGGTTGCCTGGGAGAAGAGACCAACCCCCTCCTGGCTACAACCTCCCTTCATTGTAGAGAGCAATGAGGTATCCCCTGAGCCTCCTCTTCTCCAGGCTAAGCAACCCCAGCTCCCTCAGCCTCTCCTCACAGGGCTGTGCTCAAGGCCTCTCCCCAACCTTGTTGCCCTTCTCTGGACACATTCAAGTGCCTTGATGTCCTTCTTAAACTGAGGGGCCCAGAACTGGACACAGGACTCAAGGTGTGGCCTAACCAATGCAGAGTACAGGGGCACAATGACTTCCCTGCTCCTGCTGGCCACACTATTCCTAATGCAGGCCAGGATGCCATTGGCCTTCTTGGCCACCTGGGCACACTGCTGGCTCATGTTTAGGCGGCTGTCAATCAGTACCCCCAGGTCCCTCTCCATTCAGGAGAGGTGTTCAGGAGGAGACTTGATAGGGTGCTTGGTGCCATGGTTTAGTTGATTAGGTGGTGTTGGATGACAGGTTGCATGCAATGATCTTGAAGGTCTCTTCCAACCTGGTTTATTCTACTCTATTCTCAAACTGTACCTCACAGAGTGCCTCTTTCCTCAAAGGAGTTGAGGAAGAAAGCAAATATGTTGGGTGACTCCTTTTCTCTCTATTTTCACCTGGCTTGATTCATCCATCTCCCAGACAGTGCACTGGCTTTGAGAGAAACCTGAGTCAGAAGGTCTGCTCCCAGTTCCCCTTCCCATTGCTGACACTGCCTTCTTGTTTTGTGCCCAAAGAGGAATTACTCCCAAATACAGTGTACAACCATTTCAAAACATCTTTGTTTGAGCTTGAGTATGCCCTTGTTTTGGAGGGTGTGAAACTCTCTGGCCAAGAAAAGTAAACACAAGACTCTTAGGCTGTGACAAGTAAGCAATTCTGAGTAACCACAGACTTGTTTTTCCTTTTTCCTATTCAGGCATTTTGTTTCTGAATGTCAGCTCTCGATGTGCCTGATCTTACAAGTTTCCTATCAGTTTCTGCTACCTAACATGACAGCATTTTTCTAACAGTGGTGTCTGATGGGGGAACTGTGTCATCAAGTGGCCGGTAACAGGGGTGGCAGTGCAAAGAAGCCTGTGTGACCCCTCTCCAGAGCAGTGGTGACATACAGGGCAGAGCATTTCTTTCTACTGTCTGAAAAAGAGATGCTGCTTTCAGAGGCACATCAGCTTCTCAGACTTCCTCTCCAGCAAAGCATGGCCTGCCCTGACTCTTGCCATGTTCCCTTCATATTGGGTTGTTCTTAATGTTCAACTCTGTCCAGGAAGTCGTGGCAGAGTTGCAACCACACAGGCACTGCGCACAGAGAAGTGTCTTATTTTGCTTTACACCGAAGCTTGTAGCCAGCTACGGTTTCTGCAGGTGACTCAGACTCAGCCCAAAGTACAAGCCAGTTACTTACCTCAGGATGTGATGGCTGTGCGAAGCATATGAATTATTGTGTTATGGGTCCCACAACAAATCTGCTAGCAGCTTAGTTAGCTTGCTGTAAAATGGTCAGTTGCCCAGAACAGGTTGCCCAGGGAGGTTGTTGAGGCCCCATCCTTGGAGATATTCAAGGTGAGGCTCCACAGCGTTCTGCTCAGCCTGGTCTAATGGAGGATGTCCCTGCTCACTGCAGGGGAGTTGAACTAGATGCCCTTTGGAGCTCTCTTCCAACCCAGACCATTATATGATTTTCTCTCCCTATTGCTTCTCTACCAAGGCAGTAATTGCACTGATAAAATACATGCAGTTGTCACTCTTTATACTGCAGAAATAGATTCACTCTCATCTGCACTACAGAAATCCTTCTGATCACCGTGTCTGACTGTAACTTCTGCACAGACAAATGCTTTTGGCCCCAGCCACTACAGCCTGGTCCAGTGCCCACCAAATTACTGTGTGGGCTTGATGATCTCAGAGGTCTATTCCAGCCTCAATAATTCTGTGATTCTGAGGTTGGGTTGAATGGGCTCTGAGAATCCTATTCTAATTGAAGATGCCTATACAAGGGCATTGGACTAGATGACCTTTAAAGGTGCTTTCCAACCCAAACCATTCCACGGCTCTGTGAGCAAGTACCCATTAAGTGATAGATGTCCATTGACAAGGCAAGTGCTGCTATATTGTAATTAGTGTAAATGATCACTGAATCAATCCCTGGGAATGGTGATGTGTCATCAAGACAGACAATACTGAGAAGTCAATGCCAGGACTCCATTGTATCTGCACCACCTATTTAGTATTTATTTTGTGTTGTACCACTGTAACATCACCTGCTCCTACTGGAGAATGCAGAATTGCAAGAGACCACATGCCTCACCAAGTCTAGTCCCAGTTTAACCCATTAAATTATAAATCACAGTATCACAGCATCACAGCATCACAGTATAACTAAGGTTGGAAGAGACCCCAAGGATCGAGTCCAACCTGTCACCACAGACCTCATGAATAGACCATGGCACCAAGTGCCATGTCCAATCTCCCCTTGAACACCTCCAGGGACGGTGACTCCACCACCTCCCTGGGCAGCACATTCCAATGACGAACTCACTCAGTGAAGAACTTTCTCCTCACTTCGAGTCTAAACCTCCCCTGGCACAGCTTGAGACTGTGTCCCCTTGTTCTGGTGCTGGTTGCCTGGGAGAAGAGACCAACCCCTTCCTGGCTACAACCACCTTTCATGTAGCTGTAGAGGGCAATGAGGTCACCCCTGAGCCTCCTCTTCTCCAGGCTAATCCATCCAGTCTCCAAGCCCCTGTTGAATCCCCTTGTAATTTTCTGGTCACTATTGGTTTTGGGGTGCTGTTTTAGAACCTCCTGCTCTGAGGCTGAAATCTCTAAACTTGCTCATCATCAGCTTGTTCAGGAGCTACCACTGCTTCAGTTGTTCTTTAGCAGTGTGTGAAGAATATCTGCCACACCTGAGACTGCTTCCCTACATGCAGGTACTTGCTTGCATCAAGGAAGATGCGAGGACAGTAAACTTTGGATTTTTGGCACATGGTGACTCTGTGATGACTGAAGTGGAGAGGTAACGAGGTCAGAATGCATCTGCAGTGTGGCTGTGTCACCTGCTCATTTCTCATGGCCATGCTTCTGCCCTCTGTTCAAGGGAATCACTAATAACAATTAGGATCCTAATTTTTTTAAGGGAACAGGTCCTGATGTGAGGGGGGTTGGGCGGGGGGCTGTTTTGCTTTAGGCAACCCCATGGATAGTGTCTCTTCTGCCTTCTCATTCACCTCACCCTCAAATTCCAGTGCCCCATACATGTTTTGCAAGGGCAGCTGGGAAGGTTAGGGGAGCTGTGAGGGTTTTGCTTTGCATCACCTAACAGGGACATATATCCATTCCCCACTGCCTCTCAGGTCTCCTTCCATTGCTAGGGGAGTCTGCAGAGCATGGCTCCTCAGATCCACCTCCTCCCATTCTCTTACAGTCCTAAGTCCAGCAGCTTCTTCGTTCTGTTCATCTACTAGGTTGAGTAGATAATCAAGATGCTTGCACCAAAGACAGGTGCTATCACCACTGCCCTCCATTTAAAGCGCCAGACTCCAGCACTCTCTGCAGCCAGTTGCCTGAACAAGTCTTGCATGTTCCCGTTGGACCTCGGTTTGGGTCGACACAGATCACTTGAATAGAGCTGTACCCCCGGGGAGTGGCGACCATCCCTACACCTGCCTGTGTGACCTAACTGGAGAACACTTCAGCAAGGAGCCCACGAGACTCAGCACCTCCCTCGCAGCAGCCTCCGCCCACCCCACGCCGGCCCCTCGGGAGAGAAAAGCTGGCGCCAGGAGATGGGGGAGGGGAGGCGGGGGGGGCACTTGGTGGAGGAAGGAGGGCAATGCAGCTGCAGAGAAGGGCAATGCAGAAGAAGAAGGCTAATGCAGGAGAGGAGGAGACAGAAGAAGGGGAAGACAGAGGAAAGAGAGGAGGATGCAGAGCTAGAAGAAGAGGACAATGCAGCAGAGCAGAATGCACAAGAGGGCAATGGAGATGCAGCAGAAGAGAAAGAAGATGAAGAGGCTCCAAAGGCTCCATCTCACCAGACAGGTAGGACTTGTGGCCTCGGGGCTTGTGAACAAGCAGCAGGTTCCAGGCCAGCCCACAGCCGGGCAAGTGGATGAAGCTTCTCCTCTGCGGCACAGATCCTCCTGGGCAGCGTCTTTCTGAAAGGAGGCCAGGGTGGGAAGTGGGGTGCCCTAGAAAAGAAGAAGAAGAAAAAGAGGAGGAAGAGGAGGAAGAAGAAGAAGGGCATCCAGAAAAAGTGGACACTCTTCTTCTTCTTCCTCCTCTTCCTCCGCTTGCTCTGACACAAAGAGGATGATACGGAAGAAGAGGACAGCACAGAGAGGACAACAGCAAAGAAGGGAAAAATGAGGGAGCAAGAGAAGGAAAGGAGAGGAAGCAGAAGAGGACAACACAGAAAGAGGACAAGAAGGACGGTGCAAGAGAAGGGCAAGGGAAAGGAGGAGAAGGCCCTGATGCAAGAGAGGACGACGCAGAAGGAGAACAAGCACCATTTCTAAGCAAGCCCACCCTCTGCCCACCACCTGCTTCCCCTGGTGCACCACGCCACAGATGCCCCAAACCACCACGGCCTCCCAAAGCTCCCCCTTCTTCTCCCCAAGCATACTCTCCCCAAATCCCTTCTTTCTTCCTCTTTAATTCAACTTCTTCTTCATATTCTTCAGTTGCTTCTCCATCTTCCTCTTCTTCCTCTTCTTTCTCCTCTTCTTCCTCTTCTCTTCTTCCTCTGTATCCCTCCCATCTTCTCCCCTAATCCCCTAATTTTTTAAAACGCTTTTGAAAATTCATTTTTTAAAATGATCTCTACCTTCATCTGAACATTTTGTGGGATGTTGTATGCAAACAACTTAGCTCTTTATCAGAAGTGTCAGCATCAGCTGTCCATTTTCTTGTTCATGGTGGGAGCAACATTCTCTAATAGCAGGAACATGCACTGCCTGAAAAGAGACTGAAAAGGTTGTATTTTCATTCTGCACTCAGAAGGTGATTCTTCCCCTCTTCTCTGTGCTGGTGAGACCCCACCTGGAGTACCTCATCTGGTTCTGGAGCCCCTATTACAGGAAGGATTTGGAGGTGCTGGAACATGTGCAGATAAAGACCATGAAGATGAGCAGAGGGCTGGAGCACCTCTGCTATGAGGACAGACTGAGGGAGATGGGCCTGTTCAGTCTGAAGAAGAGAAGGCTCTGAGGAGACTTTATTCTTGCCTTCCAGTATCTTAAAGGGGCTACAAGAAAGCTGGGGAGAGACTTTTTCAGTGTCAGGTAGTGATAGGACTGGGAGGAATGGAGAAAAACTAGAAATTGGTAGATTCATATTGGATGTTGGTTGCCCAGGGAGGTGGTGGAAGTCTCATCCCTGGAGGTTTTTAAGGCCAGGCTGGATGTGGCTCTGAGCAGCCTGTGTGAGGGGGTCCCTGGCCATGGCAGGGACCTTGAGGTCCCTTGCAACCCTAACAATTCTATGATTCCTAGTAGGGTGCAAAGTGGAAAGGGAGGGGAGGAAAACCATTCTGATAAATGTAACCTTCAGATGTTCTCTGTCCTTGCTTGCACTCTGCAGCTCTGTAATAATGCTGTCATTGGTGACAACGTTCCCACTAGATGGTTTAAATTGTTCTCTGCTTTTTCTTGCTTTTTTTAGTGTGACATTTCTCTGGAGAGTTTTCACTTTAATATGTTTTAATCAAAACTCAGATTCTCTCCTCGTGTTGTGATAGTTTCATTCTCAACTACTAGCGCTGAAATTGATCTTCACAGGGTAGCAGCCCTTGTGCTGCAGCTTCCCTTACAGTGTGAAGCCACTGCTTTTTGTTTGGTTTTGTGTTTGTTTCTTTTTTCCCAAAAAGATAAGGGAGAGGTTGGAAATTTTCCAGGTTTCTGAAATGTGTTAGTGGGAAATTGTTCATTGCTCAAAGATAAGTATCCTTGCTTCTCACATATTTCATCCTGTCCTGTCAACCAAACCCCAAAGGTCCCTTCCCCATACTTTGAAGTCTTAAAGACCTTGCATTTTATCCATTTCAGTTGGGAGCAGCAAACAAGATTTGTGCTCAAGACCTCTGCATCCTACCTGGCTTTCAGATGAAGCATCTCCTCTGCCCTTCCAGTTTGCTGTGCTTTCAAGAGGAGATGCTTTTCTTTGGGAAAAGATACTGGTGGGATAGATTTTAATGGCTGTGTAAATAGAGAAGGAAAATTAAAACTCAGAGGGATAAAAATGTTCTTCTCTTTGTCTCAAGTCTGTTATAGCAACATAAATTGGAAGGGAATCCTTTCCTCCAGTATTTAACTTCCAGCTTCAGTGGTAGATAGTCTACTAACTCATTGCCTGGCTATTAAAATTAATACACTGTTCCCTCTCTTTTATGTGAATTAATATGAGGGCATATTTATTGTGCCTTTGGCAGCTGAACTGCTCTGATATGCATAGTTTGATGTGATACCAGACTTCCAGAGGCAAGAAATATTTTCATGGTTCTGATATTTCCGTGCACCTCTGCATGACAGCACAGAACAAACCTGTCCAAACACATGGTCCATCAAATTACCAGGCAATCAGCTCACTCCAAATTAGTAGTTGCTGCCCCTTGCTCTCCTAAATTATTCCTTCTTCTATGATGCAGCAGTGCCTTAGCAGCACTTTTCTTTTGTGCTGCAGTCGTTTGTGATGCTCGTCACATAAAAACAGGATTTCCACCACTGCTTCCCCCTTCCCTGCCACCAAATCAGCTGAATTAACAAGGATATAACTGAGTATCATATCTTTCCTCAAAAATCAATCACTCTTCAGATTCTACCCTCTTCAGTCATGTCACCATTTGAAGTTTTCAGAACAACTTCCCTCCCTTCCCCGCCCCTGCCCTGGACAGAATTTAGATACCTGGCTTCTGCCCCCTCCTTCTCCCTGATCAGGCAAAGGAAGTAAGGGGTAAACAAAAGGACTGTCACAGAATTGGAAGTTAAGAAAGTAATTTTAACACAAAAAAAAGGTATTGAGGGAAGGCAATAGCATGACCCAGTGACTCCCACTGGGGTTGGATTCCCACCTGCCCACCTGTTAGCTCTTAAACTAGAATAGAATAGAACAGAATAAACCAGGTTGGAAGAGTCCAACCCATCATCCAACACCACCTAATCAACTAAACCATACAACCAAGCACCCTATCAAGTCTCCTCCTGAACACCTCCAGTGATGGTGACTCCACCACCTCCTCAGGCAGCCCATTCCAATGGGCAATCACTCTCTCTGTGTAAAACTTCCTCCTAACCTCCAGCCTAAACCTCCCCCGGCTCAGCCTGAGACTGTGTCCTCTTGTTCTGGTGCTGGCTGCCTGGGAGAAGAGATCAACCTCTGCCTGTCTACAACCTCCCTTCAGGTAGCTGTAGAGAGCAGTAAGGTCACCCCTGAGTCTCCTCTTCTCCAGGCAACCCCAGCTCCCTCAGCCTCTCCTCACAGGGCTTGTGTTCCAAGCCTCTCACCAACTTCCTTGCCCTTCTCTGGACATGCTCCAGCAGGTCAACCTCCTTCCTAAACTGAGGGGCCCAGAACTGGACACAGGACTCGAGTGCAGTGTACAGGGGCAGCATGACCTCCCTGTTCCTGCTGGCCACATTGTTCCTGATGCAGGCCAGGATGCCTGCAACTACAACAAGCCATCATTCCTACTTTCCCAGATCTTGGCCAACTTAGGACTGCCTGCCACACAGAGATGTCTTCATCTTTTCTTCACTGCAGTCTGACATGCTCTTGCCTGTCTCTCAGTTAGACAAAGTTGTTTTGCTCAAGGTCATGAAGCAATAGGATTTGAAAGGAATCTCATCTTTTGGTATCAGGAGGAAAATGGCATTTCTGGGGGCTTGTTTCAGATGTCCTATGTCATTCCACTGATGCAACTCAACCAGGAATTGCTGACCTTCAGTTGCTCCTTCAAAATGGTGTGTATCTTGTGCCTGCCAGCTGGAGATGGGGATCTGTGGTAACACAGGGGAACTCACATATTCCTGAAGCCCACTCTTGGGTGGCTGGATAATGACATTAGAACTTAGGAGTTTGACTCAGTTGCACTCCAGAGGTTCAGACATCAAAGGAAAAACCTTGCCTTTCTTTATAAGATGCTGTGATTTGGGTTTGTACCTCAGTCTTGACCTGAAAAGAACTCCAGCCTGGAGTACACATAGACATGTGTTACCCAGGCACGAGATGCAAATACCTGCAGCTCTCTCTCAAGATAGAGAAGGAAACTGATCACCTGATTTCTCCTACAGGACAGATTTCTCCCGTCTCAGTCAGAAGAGGCTCAGTTGGGAGGGACTCTTCAATCCTTTACTCCATTTTTGCTGTGGGGCATTCCTGGAATCCATAAAAAATACCTTAGGGTACATACATACATAGTGGCCTTCCTCCTGAATCAGAGCCATTCCTCTCCTTTCATGCCTGAAGGATGCACTTCAGTGAAGAAGATTAACACTTTTTCCCCTTTTGTGGCTAAATACCTGAGTGACAGATATCAAGAACAGATGTAAGGAAGCAGTTGCATAGTGTTAGCTTCCTGCTCCAGGTGGGTTGCAGGCTTTGGTGCCAGGGGACAGTGTGACTCTCCAAGGTAAGGAACACTAATTACATTTGCTTTTGCCTTCTCAGTGAATAAACCCATCTACTTTCCCTTCCCAGAAAGAGAACCATGGTATCTTTTTGACCATCAGGTTGTTTTAGTCTGGTTATTAATTCACTCACTTAATAAAAACAAAAATCTCCTTGCTTCCCTGGCATAAGAATAGTTCATTATTGCTTCTAAATGAATAATCACTACTTGACTCTTTATTATACTGGTTAGAACATACCTTGAGTCCTGTGTCCAGTTCTGGGCCCCTCAGTTTAGGAAAGATGTTGAGTTGCTGGAAGGTGTCCAGAGAAGGGCAACAAAGCTGGGAGGGGTCTGGAGCACAGCCCTGTGAGGAGAGGCTGAGGGAGCTGGGGTTGCTTAGCCTGGAGAAGAGAAGGCTCAGGGGAGACCTCATTGCTCTCTACAACTACCTGAAGGGAGTTTGTAGGCAGGTGGGGGTTGGTCTATTCTCCTAGGCAAATAAGCACCAGGACAAAAGGACACAGTCTCAAGCTGTACCAGGGGAGGTTTAGGCTGGGTGTTAGGAAGAAGTTCTTCATAGAAATAGAGATTGGCCATTGGAATGTGCTGCCCAGGGAGGTGGTGGAGTCACCATCACTGGAGGTGTTTAGGAAGAGACTTGATGAGGTGCTTGATGCCATGGTTTAGTTGATTAGATGGTGTTGGGTGATAGGTTTGACTCGATGATCTCAAAAAGTCTCTTCCAACCTGGGTTATTCTATTCTATTCTATTCTATTCTATTCTATTCTATTCTATTCTATTCTATTCTATTCTGTTCTCTCTCTATATATATTTGCTTTCTGTACTGAGTGTCTAAGGCAAGGCTAGTTTAAGAATATCATTCTGAAATAGCTTTCTAAGTTCACTTAGCTGGAAGAAAAAGTCACTGGGTTTCATATCTGATCTGAACTGAAAAGGATAAATTCACTTCAAAAAACTTCATACTCCCAGGCTGCAAACACACATCTTGTTCATTGTGGCAACAGCAGGTCCCAGGTGTGCCCAGGAACGTGCTGTGCCATGTAAGTAATTTGTGAGAGTGACTCAATGGAAAACAAAAAAGAGGCTTGACATGTATGGCAGTGTAATGAGCTGGATTTCATGGCTGAAGAGGACATCATTGCTAAAGGATTGTTAAAGACACACACACAAAAAAAAAATACAAAGAAGGAAAGAAGCAAAGAACCCTTCTAACAACAGCCCCCTAAACATTCAAAAGGAAAACAAGAAGCCAGATGCTTTTGTGCTGCAAGGGAAACAAATCTCTTGTAAGTGGGATTAGGAAGAAAAGTTCCAACAGCTTTTTGTGTAGTTACCTACTTCAAAGTAGGATCATCTGCTGTTGCTTCCTCCAGCTGCTGAAGGGCAGCACTTCCTCCTCTGGACTGTGTGACAGTTCCTCCACATTCAGTCCTGAGCTATTTCCACAGATCTATTTTCCTTTCAACTCTGTTCAAAGAACATTTTTGATGACTACTCACTGAAACTCTTCTTCCCAAATTTGAGGAAGAATTGCAATAGCTTCAAGAAGCTTCAGAAGTGGGCCCAAGCCAACCCCATGAAGTTCAACAAGGCCAAGTACAAGGTCCTACACCTGGGTTGGGGCAATCCAAAGCACAAATACAAGCTGGGCAAGGAGTGGCTTGAGAGCAGTCTTGAGAAGAAGGACTTGGGGGTGCCAGCTGATGAAAAACTCAATGTGAACAGGCAATGTGCACTTGCATCCCAGAAGGGCAACTGTGTCCTGGGCTGCATCAAAAGAAGAGTGACCAGTAGGATGAGAGAGGTCAGTGTCCCCCTCTACTCTCATGAGACCTCGCCTGGACTACTGTTTCCAGTTCTGTTGCCTGTAGCATAAAAAGGACAAGGATGGGCTGTGATCAGGGGAGGCTTTGTTAGCCAGCCCTGGCTGGGTACTCTCCAAGCCAAGCATCCAGTCCTCACAGTGCTTTGCAGGGTATTACAGCAAGGACTCAGAACAAGTTTGGTATCAGTTTTGTGTTTTCTTTCTTCAGACCCCCATGAAATTATTCCCTGGGGACTTGGTCGTCCTAGAAGAGACTTCCTCACTTCTTCCAAGCCCCCATGTCTGTGTGCTCCTTTCATTGGGCATGGAATAGGCTGCCCAGGGAGGTGGTAGAGTCACTGTCCCTGGAGGCATTCACAAAAAGATTGGATGTGGCACTTGGAGCCATGGTTTAGTTGTCAGGTGGTGTTAGGTGATAGGTTGGACTTGATGATCTTTGAGGTCTTTTCCAACCTGTTTGATTCTGTGATTCTGTGACATCAAGCTGCTGGGGCAGGTCTAGAGGAGAGCCACAAAGATAGTCAGAGGGCTGGAGACAGGCTGAAAGAGCTGGGACTGTTCAGCCTCAAGAAGAGAAGGCTGCAGGGAGACCTTATAGCAGCCTTTCAGTACCTGAAGAGGGCCTACAGGAAAGCCAGGAAGAGACTTTTTCCAAGGGCTTTTAGTGATAGGATGAGAGGGAATGGATTGAAACTTGAGGAGTGCAGATTTAGACTAGACATTAGAAAGAAAATTCTTTACAGTGAAGGTGGTGAGACAGTTGATGCTCCTCCCTGGATGTGTTCAAGGCCAGGCTGGATGAGGCTGGTCTAGTGGAGGGTGTCTCTGCCCATGGAACTAGACAATTTTTGATGTCCCTTCCAACCCAAACCATTCTATGAGTCTATGAATCTAAGAGAAAAACAGCTCCTAGCGGGCTGAAATTGTCTTGTTAAGAGCATGCACAGAGTCTGGTGCATGGTATCACCAATGAGAAATCTCAGAATAAATATTTTGTCATAAAGAAGGTTTGGACAGCTTTGTGGGTGATTGATATATGTCATGAAATACAACTGCATTAGTTTTTTGTTGTTGTTGTGGTATGAGGTTCAGTTTATCAGCTCCTCCTGTTATTTGCTTTCTGCTCTGAGAATCTATTTTAACACTGAACTAGTGAAGTTGCAAGCTGCCTTCACCAGTATTTCTGTCAGCAGACTTTTTTTATCCTGTTCTTTCACATTGCTTCAGGCAGTCTGAGCACTTGCAGATGCCCAGTATCAGTGCAAGTACAAGATCTGTACTGCCAAATGAACTCACTGGATGTCTCAAACTTCCTTAGCTGCCAGTACCACAAAAACTGACAAAGACTAATGGGTGCAGTAGGGGAATATACATAAAGGGTTACCAATCTCTTAGTGGAGCTGTTGATGAGGACATACCACTTGAATCTTGGAAGCTGGTTTTGCTGGCAGATACTCCCACACATTGTAGGCAGAACTGTCACAAGCAGATCTAACTGAAGATTTGTTTTTGAGAACAGTGAAATTTCATTCCTTCCTCTCTTCTGAAATTATAAATGTAACTAGTATTTCATGTCAGACTTGCTAACCTTAGAAATAATGTTGTATCTTCTCTTCCACAAGAAAAGTAGCAAAATCACTCTTTCCAGACCTCACCTTGAGTCCCATGTCCAGTTCTGGGCCTCTCAGTTTAAGAAGGACATTGAGACTCTTGAACGTGTTCAGAGAAGGGCAATGAGGCTGGGGAGGGGTTTGGAGCACAGCCCTGTGAGGAGAGGCTGAGGGAGCTGGGGTTGCTTAGCCTGGAGAAGAGGAGGCTCGGGGGAGACCATATTGCCCTCTACAACTACCTGAAGGGAGGTTGTAGCCAGGTGGGGATTGGTCTCTTCTCCCAGGCAACCAGCACCAGAACAAGAGGACACAGTCTCAAGCTGTGCCAGGGGAAGTTTAGGCTGGAGGTAAGGAAAAAGTTCTTCCCAGCAAGAGAGACTGGCTATTGGAATGTGCTGCCCAGGGAGGTGGTGGAGTCATCATCCCTGGAGGTGTAAAGGAAGAGCCTGGGTGAGGCATTTGGTGCCATGGTTTAGTTGTTTAGATGGTGTTGGCTGATAGGTTGGACACAATGACCTCAAAGGTCTTCTCCAAACTGTTCTATTCTATTCAATTCTACTCTATTCTATTCTATTTGCTAGTGATCTTTTATCTAAGATCTTAGACACCTTTTTTGAGCAATAGTGATCTTAGACACTTGGTACAGTACAGGGGTGAGAAAATTCCAGTATGCCTTAAAGGAGCACTCCTGGGCATGAAGGCAATGAAGGTGAAAAATGTCCAGCAGATACTTTAGGTCCCTCCAGATCTGGTATTCTATGATTCTGTGATTTTAAAAATGAGGAAACATGATGGCTTGACTCTTTGACACTGCATTATAGTTTAGGTGCTTGTGGTGATTTGGCCACATGGAAGCAAAAGCAGAGAGAGCGAGCTGTTGGTCTCTACTTCCTATCAGCAGGACAATGGTTGGTCTCAGGAAGCAGGGCTCTCTAAGCTTGGTAGTTCCTTAGGAGGAGAGATGCCATGGATTAATAGCCCCACTTCCTTCTTTCACTGCATTCTTATATCTGAGCTGATGTCCTGTGGCATGGAATACCCCTTTGTCCAGTCTGGGCCAGCTGGCCTGGCTGTGTCCCCTCCCAAGATCTTGCCCACTCCTCAGTGTACTCTTGGGGCAAGTAAATGTTGGAAAGGCAGCCTGGATACACTGGTGTGTTACCAACTACTGCTGCAAGACACTGCACTAGAAAGATGTGCTTTGAGGGGAATTAACTCCAGATCAGCCAAACCCAATACAATGTCCACATTTCCCTCCTTTAAATTTGAAGGGCTGCTTAGAACTTCATTGCATCTCCATATTTGTCTCTAAGAAACTGTAATAGTTGGCACTTGTGAGCTTGTACAGATCATAGAATCATAGAATTGTTAGGGTTGGAAGGGATCTCAAGGATCATCCAGTTCCAACACCCCTGCCATGGCCAGGGACACCTCACACTACAACAGGTTGCTCCCAGCCACATCCAACCTGGCCTTAAACACCTCCAGAAGGGGAAGAACTTTTTCCTAACATCCAATCTGAATCTACCCATTTCTAGTTTTGTTCCACTCCCCCAGTCCTATCACTCCCTGACACCCTGAAGAGTCCCTCCCCAGCTTTCCTGTAGGCCCCTGTAAAATATGGGATGGCCACAACTTGGTCTTCTTGGAGCCTTCTCTTCTCCAGACTGAACAGCCCCAACTCCCTCAGTCTGTCCTCATAGGAGAGCAGCTCCAGCCCTTTGCTCATCCTTGCGGCCCTTCTCTGGACACCTTCCAGCACCTCCCGATCCTTCCTGTGATAGGGGTGCTAGAACCAGATGCAGTACTCCAGGTGGGGTCTCACCAGAGTGGAGTAGAGGGGGAGTGCAACACCACTGGGGTTGGTGAAGAATTTGGAGCACAGCCCTATGAGGAGGGGCTGAGGGAGCTGGTGTTGCTTAGCCTGGAGAAGAGGAGGCTCAAGGGAGACCTCATTGCTCTCTACAACTATCTGAAGGGAGGTTGTAGCCAGGTGGGGGTTGGTCTCTTCTCCCAGGCAACCAGCACCAGAACAAGAGGACACAGTCTCAGGCTGCACTAGGAGAGGTTTAGGCTGGATGTTAGGAAAGAAGTTCTTCATAGAGAGAGTGATTGGCCATTGGAATGTGCTGCCCAGGGAGGTGGTGGAGTCACCATCATTGGAAGAGTTTAGGAGACTTGATGGGGTGCTTGGTGCCATGGTTTAGTTGATTAGATAGTGTTGGATGATGGGTTGGATGTGATAATCTTGAGGGTCTCTTCCAACCTGATTTATTCTCGCCTCTCCTCCCCTCTCCTCTCCTCTCCTCTCCTCTCCGAACCTCTCCGAACCTCTCCTGCTGTGTTTCACCACCAGTAGCTGACACTATGCATAACAGCATTACTACCTGAAAATATAAGCCAAGTATGTTAGTGTTGCTGTGTGACTGATCAGAGTCAAACACATCACACTGACAATGTCATCAGAGATGTTCTGAGTTTGTCACTTCTCATCTCTCCTTTGCACTTAAATGCTTTGGTGTTTTGATTTATTTATCTTTTTTTTTATAATGGAAACTAAAATGTATCAAATACTTGATATTTATTGCTGGAGAGGTTCAAAACACACAGCTTCCTTGGTTTTCATTTAAACCCTATCATCAGACTGGGCATGAGGAGGAAGTTCTTCACCGTGAGAGTGGTGAAGCCCTGGAATGGGTTGTCCAGGGAGGTGGTTGAGGCCCTGTCCCTGGAGGTGTTTAAGGCCAGGCTGGATGAGGCTCTGGCCAGCCTGATGTAGTGTGGGGTGTCCCTGCCCATGGCAGGGGGTTGGAACTAGATGACCCTTGTGGTCCCTTCCAACCCTGACTGATTCTATGATTCTATCCTGCATGGTTGTCAGAAGAGCACATGACATGTTTTTCAAACCTCTTCTGCCAGAGAATATTGTGTTTCTTTGAGGGAAAAAATAGTAAGAACAATTTAAACTGATTTATTTATATTATTTGGGTGGAAGATCTCCTTCAGCACTTTCTCCATGGAGATATTATTATGGAGCCAGGACAACGACTAGCGTAGCAAGAACTGGCACTATGTGGAGTTTTTCACGTGTGAGGATTAGTTGTCCTGGAATTGAAAGAGGAGTTGGAAAATGTGCTAACCATAAATTTACATGCAGTGGACGTGAATCAATCCAAATTAAGTTTAATTGCAAAATCATTGGCTTGTGTTGCATGTGCTTTGAAACCATGGCCTAAAAGTTAAAAAGAAAAACACCCACAAGAAAACTGCACCTCAACCCCCCCTGAACCTTCCAAACAAAGAAAACAAAACCCCTCCAACTTACAACATTTGACATAGTAGATTAAATTTTCAGAAACAGTTGAGGAACCTTGGTTCTCAAAGCTCTGACTTACCTAACTTCATAAGCCAGTTCTGATTAAGAAAGCAAATCCCATCCTGGGCTGCATTAAGAGAAGCATAGCCAGCAGGTCAAGGGAGGTGGTGCTCCCCCTCTACTCTGTTCTGGTGAGACCCCACCTGGAGTACTGCCTCCAGTTCTGGAGCCTCTGTTACAAGAAGGATCTGGAGGTGCTGGAAAGGTGTCCAGAGAAGGGCCACAAGGATGAGCAGAGGGCTGGAGCTGCTCCGCTATGGGGACAGACTGAGGGAGCTGGGGTTGTACAGTCTGGAGAAGAGAAGACTGAGGAGACCTAATTGTGGCCTTCCAGTATCTGAAGGGGCTACAAGAAAGCTGAGGAGGGACCTTTTAGGGTGTCAGGGAGTGATAGGACTCGGGGGAATGGAACAAAACTAGAAGTGGGGAGATTCAGATTGGATGTTAGGAAGAAGTTCTTCCCCAGGAGGATGGTGAGAGACTGGCACAGGTTGCCCAGGGAGGTGGTGGAAGCCTCATCCCTGGAGGTTTTTAAGTCCAGGCTGGATGTGGCTGTGAGCAACCTGCTGTAGTGTGAGGTGTCCCTGCCCCTGGCAGGGGGGTTGGAACTGGATGATCAAAGAGAACTGACCCCAGTACTGAGCCCTGGGGAACACCACTTGTGACCAGCCATCAACTGGATTTAGCTCCATTCATCACCACTCTTTGCTCCTGGCCATCCAGCCAGTTCTGAACCTAGTGGAACGTCCACCCATCCAAGCTATAAGCAACCAGCTTCTCCAGGAATCCCTGACTGAATTCAGGCAAGCACCTGTAGCTGCCTGAAAGCCTTCCACTGAACTGAGTGAAGTGAATATCACAGGATTAACACCTGTTTCCAGCCAAGAACCAGAAAACACCAGGAAAAGCCTGAAACAGAGTTTAGGAGGCATCTTTGAAACAGTTGAAATGTGTTGGTTGACAATATCTGCAGATTCTAGCTTTGCTTCTCTGCAGTGAGCTGTTTGAGCAGCCTTCTGATGCAGCAGCACCAACCCCATCAGACAAATGCTTTGCTTTGATGCCTGTTTTCAGAATCATTTCAGGCATAAGCTGCCTTCAGTAGCTGTATATCAATTTGTCATTTTAACCTTCACCACACTGTTTGATATTCAAAATTCATATTTTAATAGCAACAATTCAGATTTTAATAGTGGGAATTAGATTTCTTACACAGAAGTACTTCTAACCTTCAGTATCTTAGATCTGTATAGATTCTGATCTATGATTTCCAAACTGAGCCTTTCTTCTCCGTCTTTAGAACACAAAGAAGAAAGAATCATAGACTCAAATAGTTTAAATGGTGGTTGGAACAACATAAATTTTTAAGCATCCAGGTTTAATCATCTTGCTGATCTGAATCTGAGCTGGGAAAAGACACTGCTGGGTTTGCAACAGATCTCAGACAGAAAACCTTCTGTTCAGTCTGCCTCTCAAGCACAACTTCCAAAGGAAAGGGAGGTGGAAATAGAAGGGTGCAGTGATTTGATCATTAATAGGATAGGATAGGATAGGATAGGATAGGATAGGATAGGATAGGATAGGATAGGATAGGATAGGATAGAATGGAATAGAATAGAATAGAATAGAATAGAATAGAATAGAATAGAATAGAATAGAATAGAATAGAATAGAATAGAATAGAATAGAATAGAATAGAATAGAATTAACAAGGTTGGAAAAGACCTTTGAGATGATCAAGTCCAACCTATCACCCAACACCATCTAATCAACTAAACCATGGCACCAAATGCCTCATCCAGTCTCTTCCTAAACACCTCCAGTGATGGTGACTCCACCACTTCCCTGGGAAGCACATTGCAATGGCCAAGTACTCTTTAAACATCATCTGCAGAGTGTGCTTCTATTGAGCTGAGAAGTGTTGAAAAAACAAACTGAACCACTGTACTGGGTCTGGTCTTCCCACCACTGGGTGCTCTGCTTCTCTTTGTGACTGAATTGGCACTGCAGCGCACTGGTGTTTTGGCTATTGCTGGGCAGCATTTGCAAAACATCAAGGCTGGCTCTGCTTCCAGTGAGCAGTCTGGGAGTGATGGGATGATGGGAAGAGGCCAGAGGAGGTATGGACAGGACAGGTGACAGAAGCTAACCAGGGGGTATTTAATGTCATACAACATCATGGACAATAGTAAAGGCCAAAGGGCTGCTTTTGCCTAAGTATTCATCAAAGACTGGACACCAGTTCACTTCTGGAAGGTGAAGAATTATTGTGTTTGCATCACTTTTATTTTGTTTTTCTCTTTTCTTTTCTTTTCACAGTATCACAGTAACTAAGGTTGGAAGAGACCCCAAGGATCATCAAGTCCAACCTGTCCCAACAGACCTCACAACTAGACCATGGCACCAAGTGCCACATCCAATCTCCCCTTGAACACCTCCAGGGATGGTGACTCCACCACCTCCCTGGGCAGCACATTCCAATGACGAATGACTCGCTCAGTGAAGAACTTTTTCCTCACCTCAAGTCTAAACCTCCCCTGGCACAGCCTGAGACTGTGTCCCCTTGTTCTGGTGCTGGTTGCCTGGGAGAAGAGACCAACCCCCTCCTGTCTATAACCCCCCTTCAGGTAGTTGTAGAGGGCAATGAGGTCACCTCTGATCCTTCTTTTCTCCAGGCTAAACAATCCCAGCTCCCTCAGCCTCTCCTCATAGGGCTTGTGCTCAAGGCCTCTCCCCAGCCTTGTTGCCCTTCTCTGGACACGTTCAAGTGTCTCGATGTCCTGATGTTTCTTTTATTTTATTTTATTTTCTCTTTTCTTTTCTTTTCTTTTCTTTTCTTTTCTTTTCTTTTCTTTTCTTTTCTTTTCTTTTCTTTTCTTTTCTTTTCTTTTCTTTTCTTTTCTTTTCTTTTCTTTTCTTTTTTTCTTTTCTTTTCTTTTCTTTTCTTTTCTTTTCTTTTCTTTTCTTTTCTTTTCTTTTCTTTTCTTTTCTCTTTTCTTTTCTTTTCTTTTCTTTTCTTTTCTTTTCTTTTCTTTTCTTTTCTTTTCTTTTCTTTTCTTTTCTTTTCTCTTTTCTTTTCTCTTTTCTTTTCTTTTCTTTTCTTTTCTTTTCTTTTCTTTTCTTTTCTTTTCTTTTCTTTTCTTTTCTTTTCTTTTCTTTTCTTTTCTTTTCTTTTCTTTTCTTTTCTTTTCTTTTCTTTTCTTTTCTTTTTTCTTTCCTTTCCTTTCCTTTCCTTTCCTTTCCTTTCCTTTCCTTTCCTTTCCTTTCCTTTCCTTTCCTTTCCTTTCCTTTCCTTTCCTTTCCTTTCCTTTCCTTTCCTTTCCTTTCCTTTCCTTTCCTTTCCTTTCCTTTCCTTTCCTTTCCTTTCCTTTCCTTTCCTTTCCTTTCCTTTCCTTTCCTTCCCTTTCCTTCCCTTTCCCTTTCCTTTCCCTTTCCTTTCCTTTCCCTTTCCTTTCCTTTCCTTTCCCTTTCCTTTCCTTTCCTTTCCTTTCCTTTCCTTTCCTTTCCTTTCCTTTCCTTTCCTTTCCTTTCCTTTCCTTTCCTTTCCTTTCCTTTCCTTTCCTTTCCTTTCTTTTCCTTTTTCTTTTTTCCTTTTTTTCTTGTTAAATGAGATTTCTTTATCTCAGCACATGAGTTTTAACCCTCCATGAGCAAGTGGCTATGTGGGTGCTTAGCTGTTGGTCTGGCTTGACCCACACAGCTTGTAGATGAGTGGCCTCAGTTCCTTTTTTGTTTCCTCCTAAAGCCTCCTACTTGAAAGCCACAAAAGGATAATTAAAACTTCAATTCCAGAAAAATAGCCCATAGAAATATTTTACTTTCTGTTTGCTAGAACCCACTCAACCCTATTAACTGACACTTTAGGGAGCACATGAATTATGAATGGCTAGCAACTTACCTTCTCTGAACAACAATCTTTTTCTCTCATTATTGCTGTATGAATTTTGCCTCTAGGTGGAAAAAAAATCATATTGCATTTATGGTAATTATATTTTACAGTTACTGTATTACAACATCTCTTTACAAAGTCTCCAAACCCCTTCAAAAAAATAGAATAGAATGGAATGGAATGGAATGGAATGGAATGGAATGGAATGGAATGGAATGGAATGGAATAGAATAGAATGGAATAGAATGGAATAGAATAGAATAAACCAGGTTGGAAGAGACCTTTGAGATCATCGAGTCCAACCTATCATCCAACACCACCTAAACAACTAAACCATGGCACCAAGCACCCTGCCAAGTCTCCTCCTGAACACCTCCAATGATGGTGACTCCACCACCTCCCCAGGCAGCCCATTCCAATGGGCAATCACTCACTCTGTGAAGAATTTCTTCCTAACATCCAGTCTGATCCTCCCCTGGTGCAGCCTGAGACTGTGTCCTCTTGTTCTGGTACTGGTCGCCTGGGAGAACAGACCAACCTCCACCTGGCTACAACCTCCGTTAAGGTAGTCGTAGACAGCAATAAGGTTTCCTCTGGATCTAGTTGAGGTCCTTGCTCAGTGCAGGAGGTTTGGACTGTATTAACTTTAAAGGTCCCTTCCAACCCAAACCATTCTACGATTCTAGAACAGAATAAACCAGGTTGGAAGAGACCTTCAAGATCATTGAGTCCAACCTATCATCCAACACCACCCAACCAACTAAACCATACAACCAAGCACCCTGTCAAGTCTCCTCCTGAACACTTCCAGTGATGGTGACTCCACCACCTCCCCGGGCAGCACATTCCAATGGGCAATCACTCTCCCTGTGTAAAACTTCCTCCTAACCTCCAGCCTAAATCTCCCCTGGCACAGCATGAGACTGTGTCCTCTTGTTCAGGTACTGGCCGCCTGGGAGAAGAGACTAACCCCTGCCTGTCTACAACCTCCCTTCAGGTAGTTGTAGAGAGCAATAAGGTCACCCCTGAGTCTCCTCTTCTTCAGGCTAAGCAACCCCAGCTCCCTCAGCCTCTCCTCATAGGGCTTGTGTTCCAAACCCCTCACCAGCTTCGTTGCTCTTCTCTGGGCACGTTCCAGCAAGTCAACCTCCTTCCTAAACTGAGGAGCCCAGAACTGGACACAGTACTCGAGGTGCAGCCTAATTGGTGCAGTGTACAGGGGTAGAATACCCTCTATTATCTATGTTAATTACTTACGTGTGTGTATTTCTTAAAGAGAAAACATATATATTGTGGTGTGTTCAGCTGACAGGGTATTTCATAGCCTTGGAAGCACTAGCATGTTACTGTGAAAAAACACATGGACACCCAATTTCAAGCTATGCTGTGGATAACACCACAAATTAAATAGCTTTAATACTTGCCATTTACCAGAAGAATCTCAACATTTCCATTTTCCCTGTGAAAGTGGCAGCAATAACAGCTGTGGTTCTTTCTTTCTTCGCCTTCTTTACTCCAAGTAAAGCCAACAAATATCCTCAAAGTGCTCCCATCATGAGAACATCTCTATTAAATCCAGGGATATAAACTAATTGCAGGCATGGCGAACTGGTAATAATGCTGTGCAGAAAAGTTATAGCAGGCAATTTGAAAGCACTTTTTGTTTCTCTTTGCACAAATAGCAGCAATTTACTTTGGAATTAATATAGACTTCCTTTTATGGGTTGCAAATCAGCTTTTCTTTTTCTTCCATCCTTCCTTTCCTTCCTTTCCTTCCTTTCCTTCCTTCCCTTCCTTCCTTCCTTCCTTCCTTCCTTCCTTCCTTCCTTCCTTCCTTCCTTCCTCCCTTTCCTTTCTTCCTTCCTCCCTTCCTCCCTTCCTTCCTTCCTTCCTTCCTTCCTTCCTTCCTTCCTTCCTTCCTTCCTTCCTTCCTTCCTTCCTTCCTTCCTTCCTTCCTTCCTTCCTTCCTTCCTTCCTTCCTTCCTTCCTTCCTTCCTCCCTTTCCTTTCTTCCTCCCTTTCCTTTCTTCCTTCCTCCCTTTCCTTTCTTCCTTCCTTTCTTTTCTTTCTTTGTCACATGGGAATTTTTGTGCTTTATACTGAGGGCTGAATTTAGTTCAAGTTAAACCCAAGGCTGGCCCTGTCACACTGTGTTGCTTTGGTCTCTATGTGACCTTGAAACTGTGAGACAATGTCTGAGAGAAGCAGATGTGCAGGGAGGAGCAATATATGCCTTAATGAGAACTGCAATCTTCCTTGAGCTCCTAATGGTTTTAGCTTCCCAAAGATCAGGCATTATTGATTTTCCTTCTCCCCTTCCCTTGTGTTGAGGCTATTTTCAGTGATTCACAGTGAGCTAAATGCCATGCCATGGCATCAGCAGAAATTCTTCTTCCAGCACAAACGTGGGGACCCATTAAGTTTGTTAAAGGTTTTACTCCTTTATTGTGGCTGAGGGTTTTTGGTCTTGTTTGTTTGTTTATTAATTTGTGTGTTTGTTTGTGAGGTTTTTTTTGTTTGTTTTGGGAGAGGGAGGGGAGTGTCAAATATAAGTGTCAATAACAAAGTAGTTGGCCATCAGCTGCAGCAGAGCCAAGAAAATGAAATGGGCACAGCTTTTCTTGTGCTCAGAAATAATGCCGAGGCTGTGGCAGCATCACCCTGCATTATTCAGCATCAGGCACCCTTAAACTCTCACATGTTGGTAATTCCTTTGGTCTGCCTTTCTTTGTTGTCTCCATGGCAACTATTTCCATTGCCATGAGCATCTCTGGGGCCCAGCCTTGCTCACATGTGTCTCAGCTGCTCCTCTCCTAACGCAGCAATTAATAGCTGTGGTGTCACTATATTTGGATGCCTCATGCCCTCTGTATTATTTGTCTCTGAGACAAACGTCTTTGTGGTGTCCCTGGCCAGTGCTGACTGCCTGGCTGCCCTTTTTGGCTTCCTCCTGGGAGGTCACCAGGGAGGTTCTGTCTCTGCCAGCCATGCTGCTCGGGTCTGTGGTGGCTCTAAGTGCGGGTCACAGACTGCAGACTCTGCACTGCTGGTCTGCCAACTCTGCTCCCACCCTTCTGCAGCTTTCCCATTAAGAAGAGGCATTGGACAGGTCCCTGGAAGGAGCACATCCACACCAGCACCCGTTTGAGTGGTTAAGCCCAAACCCAGGAATTTAGCCTCTAAGTCCTCTTGTTTCCCTTTGCAGACAATGTATGGTATCACTCGTTGGTAAAGAGGTCCCACATGGTAAAATGCTCTCCAAGGTTAGGATCATGGAATTAAATGAGATCTTTAAATGCTTAAACACAAGAATCTCTGAAAAAACATCTTAAGGCAGCCATTGGAGGTACTTTCCCTACCACATTACCCTGTAAAAAGATAATTTTAAGGTGAGTTCTACTGAAAAGATGAATACAACATTTTGAAAGCCCAAACTCTGTAGTTTTGCTTCAGCAGAGGCTAGTGATCCAATTAAACACATGAAAAATAAAGCTTTTGCAAGATTCTGTGTGGGAGTTGCTAAGAAAACCACAAATTCCAAATTAATCTCTACTGTCTGATCTTCCATGTAATCTCTCAGAGGATGGAGTATTGTTTGTTTTAAAGCAGAATCCAAAGTAGCCTGGAAAGGCTTTTTTCCCCCCTTCCCCCTCCCTTCTCTCCCTCCCCCCTCCTCATTTTTCCCCCTTTTCTATACAGATTTATTACATTGATTATGAATTTCAGGTTTGGCTTGGATTATTTTCTAATGTCTGCAGAACTGCAGAGCAAACAGTAGGACACTGCTTGAGAGCTAAATTAAAGTGCATGCATTTGTGCAAAAATTAATACCACGTCCACCTTTTCATTCCCAGGCTAAACAGACACAGCTGAATCACAGGCCAGAAATGGTTTTATCACTTCCTCAGGTTTATAAATATGATAAAGATAAATGTTTCTGCTTGGGTTTTATTTGGGTTTTTGTTTGGGGGGTTTTGTGTGTGTGTGGTTTTGGTTCATTGGGGTTTGGGTTGGTGCTTTTTTTCCCCTTTAATCCTCTTTACTGTAGCAGTAAAGCTAAATCTTGAGAATGTATCTTAAGAAGGAATGCTCATGTGCCCCAATCCTCTTTGAGATACCTATGTGTAATACTATTTCTCAAAGTCTTGTCTTCTTCCACTGAGCTCATGAATATCTGGTGCTTTAAATTCTGAAAAGGATGGGGAAACCTGTTAGTAAAACTCCCCTTTTTATTTTCTCTCACCCCCTAACAGTCTTCATTGAAGTTGTTGTTGCTTTATGCTGTTAAGCAATCAGAAATGCAAATTAATAATGTCACTCTGTGCCTCACAGGAGTAGGTAGAAGGTGATGTGCAGTCCCACTGGCCACTCGGTTTCCTTACTTCCTTTTCTTCCCAATGCAGCCTTTAGTCTGCAAGAGCTCTATCTGCTGAATGCTCCAGTGCCCAGCCACACAGCTACTTAATAAGTCAAGAGGCAGTGTTTCAGAGTTGTATATTAACAGCAAATGAAGCTGCCCTGTGGGAGAAAAGAAAAAGAAAGTATCTGCTTTACTGGGTAAAAAAGTTTTAAACAAACAGGACTAGGCTAAAGGGACAGGCAAGATGCAGCAGAGGAATGGCAGGCAGAAACAGCCAGCTCAGTACTTTATACAACCCCAGTCTGTCTCCCACTAGTCCTTGCTCTAGTGCTGTTTCCACAGGCTTCACTAGGGCCCCTTGGTTGTGATGCACGTTGTTGAGGCTGCACCTCACTGGCAGACTGAAAGCAGCTGTGTTCAGAGGCTGGCAGATTGCCATCACAGCCTCCTGGGCCAGAAATGATTCTTCACTGACAAACGAAATTGCATGACATTTCTTTAGTGGGACAACTCTCTGGATCACTCCTGGCCCGGGCTGGCAGCATTTCAGCAGAGCTGCTCCCTGGAACAGGACATACCTGTGCCAGGAAAGGTCCTAGACACCAATCAGCCTAGCATCACTCCCCAGCACTGTCAGTGCACCTCAGGCTCTAGGGACACTGAAATGTAGGATGGATGTGGCTACTGTGAAAAACAAAACTAATTCCTGAATGAAAAACATTATAACCCTGACACATGCTGCCTACCATCACATGTCACAGCAAGTGACATGGGATCTTGCATTCCTTGCAATGCAAATTGTGAACTGCTGCCACCCCTCCCATCCTCTGCAGGGTGTGCTCATCTGTCCTGGAAAATGGGTCCTCTCCACATCACTCCCCTAAAGTGTTACTTCAATTTTGTACCCTTTGTTCTTCTTCCCAGAAAAACTATTTGTTTCTTAAAAATTAGGAAGTGCAAGGTCCTGCAGCTGGGTCAGGGCAATCCCAGACACTGATATAGGTTGGGCAGGGACTGCCTTGATAGCAGCCCTGAAGAAAAGGACCTGGGGGTGCTGGTGGATGAGAAGCTCAACAGGAGCCAGCAGTGAGCACTTGCAGCCTAGAAAGCCATCCAGAGCCTGGGCTGCATCAAGAGAAGCATAGCCAGCAGGTTGAGGGAGGTGAGACTCCCCCTCTTCTCCACTCTGGTGAGACCCCACCTGGAGTACTGTGTCCAGTTCTGCAGCCCCTATTACAGGAAGGATCTGAAGGTACTGGAATATGTCCAGAGAAAGGCCACGAGGATGAGCAGAGGGCAGGAGCACCTCTCCTGTGGAGACAGACTGAGGGAGTTGGGGCTGTTCAGTCTGGAGAAGAGAAAGCTCTGAGAAGACCTAATTGTGGCCTTCCAGTATGTGATGGGGGCCACAAAAAAGCTGGGAAGGGACTTCTGAGGGTGTCAGGGAGTGATAGGACTAGGGGGATGGAGCAAAACTAGAAATGGGTAGATTCAGACTGGATGTTAGGAAGAAGTTGTTCCCCATGAGGATGGTGAGAGACTGGCACAGGTTGCCCAGGGAGGTAGTAGAAACCCTGGAGGTGTTTGCAGCCAGGCTGGAATGTGGCTGTGAGCAACCTGCTGTAGTGTGAGGTGTCCCTGCCCCTGGCAGGGAGGTTGGATCTGGATGATTCTTGAGGTCCCTTCTAACCCTTCCAACCAATTCTACGTTTCTATAGTTTGGGATTTTTTTGGGGGGAGGGTTGTTTTGTTTTGTTTGTTTGTGGGGTTTTTTGGTTGGTTTTGGTTTTGAAGAAAAGATTGTTGTGAAAACTCTGTAGGCCTGAGTTTAGCAACTTAACACTTTGTGTGTAGCAGCATTGCTTAATTCCCTTGCATGACAAGAGAGAAAGGTCACATATACCCATTGTGGTACATGTGGACTCATGTGGCAGAGTCTGAATCAAATTCAGACTTTCCCTGCGTTGCAGTGATTGGATCCAGCGTTGCAGTTCATTGCTCATCTGTATTTACAGAGTAAATTATAATAAATGCCTGGTGGTGAAAGGACTGACAGTTACTGATCAGATTCCATTACCGTTGACTGAAGCAGAGAGAGGTGTAAAAGATGGGCTGGGGATGATTATCACCCACTGAGCTTACACAGCGTGCTGAAGAGAAGCACGACGTATTCCCGGCTGGCCTGGGGTTGACTGAGCAGCACCTGGCTGCTTTGCTCTCAAAGGGCTCTCATAGCTGCTTTCTGCCACAGGAATGCAGTGCATACCAGGCTGCCACAGCGGTGATTTTTGTTAGGGCAGCTGATGTGGTCACTTCATAGAATCATAGAATCGACCAGGTTGGAAAAGACCTCAAAGATCATCAAGTCCAACTTGTCACCTAATATGTAACACCTCATGACAACTAAACCATGGCACCAAGTGCCACGTCCAATCCCTTTTTGAACACCTCCAGGGAGGGTGACTCCACCACCTCCCTGGGCAGCACATTCCAATGGCAAACAACTCTTTTTGGGAAGAAATTCTTCCTAACCCCCAGCCTAAACCTCCCCTGGTGCAGCTTGAGACTGTGTCCTCTTGTTCTGGTGCTGGTTGCCTGGGAGACAAGACCAACCTCCACCAGGTTCTGTCCTCTTGTGACAGAAAATAGTTAAGTGAGCATATCAGATTTTCTTTTTTCCCTGGAGATAATTAAAACTAATATATATATATATTTATATTTATATACAGAGCTAAGTGAAGAAAAATGATCAACCCAAGAAACATAAATAAATCCCTAACTCTCTGTAAAGTAGAGTTATAGAAATGTGTTGCAAAGTTTGTATCTGTGTTTCATTTTGCCACATCTGGCCCACTCTTCAGCAAGATGAGACATCACCACCTTTTGAGGGGCAGTAGGATCTAATGCAAAATGGCTGAGACCCACTTGCAAAATGCCTTTTTATGGAAAAAAAATTAAAAAAGAAAAGGAAACACCAAACCAAACCAAACCAAACAACCAACCCAACCAAACACAAATGCAAACAAAAAAAACTCAAAGAAACATGCCATGGGTTAGTTGTTTGGGCGGTGTTGGATTGGTTGATGGGTTTGACACGATGATCTTGAAGGTCTCTTCAAACCTGGTTTATTCTATGTATGTATTCTATGTATACAAAACAAACCACAACAAAACAACCTCCAAAGAACAACAACAAAACCCACAAACAATGAGGGAAAAAAAGCACAAAACAAAACCCAACCAAACAAAGCCATTTCTGGCTACAACACAATTGTAAAATATCTCCAAGAAAGAATGCTGCAGAATTTAATGAAAACAAAACAAAAGAAAAAGAAAAACATAAGCAAAACCTACCCCAAAAAAAACCCAAAACCAAAAGCAAAACCAACCAAAAAAAAAGCCCCAACCAAACCACCACCACCACCAAAAAACAAAACACAGCCCCCTCCCCCCCAAAAAAAAACCCCAAACAAAACCAACTAAAACAAACAAACAAACAAACAAAACTAAATCCTGGAATGTTTGACCCTTCCCAGTTCTAAAGGATTATTCTGAAAATAAGAGTGCGAGCAGGTGTGGTACAGCAGAAATGATTGCCTGCAGGTGTGGCTGAGCACACAGAGCTAAAGTCCTTCTCTGTTAGGGGTGAATTTCTGTGAAGTTTTGTGGTCCTGAATGCTCTCTTGAAAGAATCAGGTATTTGGATCTCATAAAATCCAGAGCTGTTTTCCTGTGAGGACAGACTGAGGGAGTTGGGGTTGTTCAATATGGAGAAGAGAAGGCTCCAAGGAGACCTAATTGTGGCCTTCCAGTATCTTAAAGGGGCCTACAAGAAAGCTGGGGAGGGACTTGTGAAGGTGTCAGGGAATGATAGGACAGTGGGGAATGGAACAGAAATAGAAGTGGGTAGATAGAGATTGGATGTTAGGAAGAAGTTCTTCCCCATGAGGGTGGTGAGACACTGGCACAGGGAGACATTGCCCAGGGAGGTGGTGGAAGCCTCACCCCTGGAGGTTTTTGCATCCAGGCTGGATGTGGCTGTGAGCAACCTGCTGTAGTGTGAGGTGTCCCTGCCCATGGCAGGGGGGTTGGAACTGGATGATCCTTGAGGTCCCTTCCCAC